>NW_015668370.1:0-450 GCF_001515625.1 Sinocyclocheilus rhinocerous
ATCCACAAAAATAAAACAAAATATGTAAATATATTATGGAGAAATTATACCCTTGTTGTCCCTTCAGAAAAGTGATGTTGACTTTCCACAAATACTGATTCTACGATTAGGGAACGTCAAAAATGACAACAACCTGAGAATTCCTGCACAAACTGAGGTAATTCAGCATTACAGTGTGAGTGTCTGTAACAGAAGCAGTGCTCCACCAGCATGTGTTTATGCCTGCATATTTGCTGAATGTTGATGATTAATGTTTAAGTATTATGGTGTTGATGTTTTTATAATTAGTCAGGACAGTTTAATGAGGAGAGAATGGGAGATTGAAACGCTCGTGTCCTTCTGTGATCCACAGGCCTTCAGTGCCAATGAAGGAACTCGAGCTTGTAACAATCATTCACTGAACACGAAACAACTGTAAAAACAATAGATAACAGTATATTTAAACAAGAT
>NW_015668371.1:0-1707 GCF_001515625.1 Sinocyclocheilus rhinocerous
CGCAGTTCCCTGTTGTTCTACTGAAGCTCATTTGGCACCTGTAGCTTACCTTTTCTGCGCTCTGGTGCAGAGGGCAAGCTGAAGTGCGCGTCTGAAAAGTCTCCCGTTTGTTGTGGTCGTTCCGCGTCTTAATAAGTTTTTAATAAATACATTTTTGAACTCATTAAAATGCTAAAAATCGTTAAATAAAATTTTTGCAATGTTTTTTAATAACTAAGCTTTTGATTATTTATTACATTTTTATTAAAGAAGATTTTCACAGAATGATTTTGGCAAAATGGCGCCCCCCATGCACTGCATATCCTACCGCATACCCCGTTTTTGCGCCACTGGCAATGCCACAACGGATTATTGTAATACACAGCAAACTTAGACCGAAAATTCAAAGAAGAGTAAGCAAAAATTAACTGCCTTTATTGTTTCTGTTTTAAATATATTTTAATAATCATTTGTCTGGATAATGAGTGTGTTGCAGGTCTGTGTTATTGGTTGTTTTCTCCCCTCTTCACATTTCCACAGCTTTACACGCCCATTTCTGGAGTCTTTTCAGATCTAAGGTGTGAAAGACCAGTGCTGAAACGGGGGTTTCATTTGTTTGGTTTGACACTTTAATTTAATTTGTCAAATTAAGTTTTTTTCCCCTCAACATCAACACACTCCTTCACATAGGCGGCGGAATATGCACCAAAAGCGGGTTTGCCAACAACCATAAAACGTCAAAGAAGACGACGACCAAGAAGAAGAAGAAGAAGAAGAATATTTTGTTGCGCACAACCCTTATAACGGGCTGTGCTGTACTGATAAACAAAACGAAGATTCTTGGGGTATTTTCTTCCCGATTTCGGAAAGAACTTTAAAGTAATTCTTTGACATTTGCTGTCTCAAGGTAAAATAAATCAGTATGGAGATACCTGTCGTGGATTTCAATGTCTACGAACTGGGAAAGACCAATGTGTCAGATGATAGGTTGGAAAAGTTAAGTGACGAAATAAGAAAGGCCTTTAGTGAGGTGGGATTTGTTTATCTGAAAAACACGGGCATACACCAGGACGAGGTTTGTCATTTGTTTAAACATGCCTGTTTCTTACAAATAGTTATATTGTTTGTAGCTGACTAATGTTCATTTCTGTTTAAGGTGGAAAAAGTCATGGGTGTTTCAAAGAAGTTCTTCTGTTTGCCAGAAAACATGAAGAAGCCTTTTAGCAGGGGCAATTTATCATGTGATGTAAACCACGGCTGGGTTTCGCTGGAGAAGGAAAGGCACGTCAGTCTCTTATGTAGCTAGATTCAGAAGTATTAGGCCTACTAAATATTGCTCGCGAACGATGGCTAAAGATTTGAATGGTTTTATATCCTGTCATTTCACAGTTTAAATCCTCGACGTCCCGGTGATCTGAAGGAGGCGTTCAATACAACATCTTTGCGCACGGATATCGTAAATATCTATTTCTTCTCATCTATCTCTTTCTTTCCTTCTCCCTCTTTCTTAGTGTTTCATATGGAGTGTGTCATAAAGTAGGGTCTTCGTCTCAATACTACCGCCAAATGCAAACTGAAAGTGAAACTAAAAGATCTTCAGGACAACCTGTCAAAATAAGTTTGGTTTAACTCATGATAGAAATATTAGAGCAATTCCAGCGTTACGGACGTGACATTCGCAGTCAAAACATGAAATATAAATTCTGATAGATTCATTACTATATAATA
>NW_015668372.1:0-665 GCF_001515625.1 Sinocyclocheilus rhinocerous
TTAGCGTAAGTTAATCATGGCTCTTACATTTCTTTTTAGGAGCCCTGCCTTCTGATCAATGACAGAAATTAACCTTCCCATTATGAGGTAATATTTGACTCCTTAAACTGATTTCCAGGGGCAGGTTTTAACCTTTTCTCTATTTTTTTAAACCTTTTTTTCTATTTTTAAATGAAAAAAAATAGATTAAATTAGAATAATAGGATAATCAGGAAGAATAAGTTGCCACTCAGATGAAATCAGTATAAATAAAAATTGAATCTTTGCACTACAAAATTAAACTAAAATCACCAGTAGGTGCAACAAGGCCCTGCCTTTGTCATTGAATCATTCATTCAATCAATCTGTTCAAATGGCTGATTCATTCAGGAATAAAGCAAGTGACTGTCTTAAAGGAATAGTTCACTGTTAATTTACTCAGCCTCAGACCATCCAAGATGTAGGCTTTTTTTTTCTTGAGTAGAACAGTTAAGATTTTTAGCTGAAACCATAGTCCTTGGTGATTCATAAAATGCAAGTTGACAGCTGCCCGTTTTTGAGAATAATAAAAAGCATATCAAGGAAAACAAAATTAATACCCATGGCTCTGGACGATATATGGAAGTCTTATGAAGTAAAATGATTGGTTTGTGCAAGAAACTGAACATTATTTACACCTTTATTGC
>NW_015668373.1:0-641 GCF_001515625.1 Sinocyclocheilus rhinocerous
ATGAAGAAACAAACTCATCTATATCTTGGATGGCCTGAGAGTGAGGACGTTTTTAGCAAATTAAAATTTTTGACCATTCAGGATGTGATGTTACATGTAATTACCTTTGACCCTTATTCATAGTTCTGTACGACTGTCCTCTTTATATGTCATTGCACATGATTATATTGTTATTTTAAAGTATTATAAACTTATTTTAAAGTCCTTCTAGATTATAGTCTCTAAACCTACTGTGCACATACAGGCTGCCAGATATAAAAGCGGTCTCTTTTTTGAGGACAAGACAATAGAGAAGCCTGACATGTCCCTAAATGACATGACCACTTCATTTGTATAGTGGGGGAAATTCATTTGCTTGTTAATATCCCGTGTGGCTTGCACAGATTCATGTGAGGACACCACACACTATGAGAAAATGATGGCCAGTAAGATATTTTGTGTTATATTTTTCATGCTGTTTTTTTTTGTGTTATATTTTTCAAATTATTTTAAAATACATCATATACTCCAGCAAAAGGTCAATTGAGTTAAATGAAAACCTTTAATTCACTGCAAACATTAAAGCCTGTGCTTGAGTTGTAGAACATAAGTATAAGTATAATATAATAAGTATCGCTTTTTATTTCTCCTCTTTCCTACTA
>NW_015668374.1:0-488 GCF_001515625.1 Sinocyclocheilus rhinocerous
CACCAAAAATCTTGGACAAGTAACTATTTTTACTCGGGCAAGTGAATGACCGATTTACTTGTTCGAAGAACAAGCACATGGCAAGGCTTAATGTCAAGCATTTTTTAATTACAATGTGAATTTTGAACTAATTAACATCATGCACATTTTTTTTCTCCAGTTTAAACAAAGTGTTGTATCATTTCTAAACTAAACAACAAACATATATAATCACCTGTGTGTATAATCAGGAATGTAATCAGTTGGAGACACAAATTTAAGTATGAATAATCTTACCAACCTGGAGTTGATGAAGAGCATCTGAAGAGTGAGTCTCTCTGGCTGAAGTACTGCTCTATTTATATGCACCATTTTTTTTATCCCCCTGAGCACAATTTGAGTATAGAAGGAACAACATACTTTCACATCTCTATAATGTTATACTGTTGCAAAATTATCAGATGAATCTTTTGTGTTCGGGGAACGGTTTATTTTCTCTTTCACTATAT
>NW_015668375.1:0-465 GCF_001515625.1 Sinocyclocheilus rhinocerous
TCCGTTAATATTCCATGTTATAAATCTGATGTGACTACCCATTTTAAAACAAATGAATCGCACATAATCGTGCGAGTAATCAAATGCGTTAGGTGACTGCCCCCTACTGGGGAATGACATAGACCGTGATGTAAATTTTTTCAAGTTAAACAAACAGCAGTTGAACATTTCAACTACAAAAACTACCTTCTGTAACACCCTGTTGCTTAACGAAAAGCAATTAACCCCTCCCACGAACTTAACAACAGAAAAAACAAGAACAGTAAACAACAAAAAATCAACGGTCATACCAAACATTGAGGACCGTCTACGTTCAAACACCCCGAGATTGCGGTCCGTGAAGTGCCGAATCAGCTATCCAGCCTGGTCTCTGGCTGTCAAAACTGTTCTGAGACAGCACAGGTATTCGACTCCTCCTCTCACCCAATGCACCTGACCCATCAACTCCACTCGGCGATTTTGCAA
>NW_015668376.1:0-583 GCF_001515625.1 Sinocyclocheilus rhinocerous
TTTATTAATTTCTTTCTTTTTTTAATTTTTGTATTTTATATGAAGTAAATTATTATTGACATTTTATTATAACAGCAAAATAATTCAGTGTCCCCTAATGACAAACGTCTTTGGGTACCTGTAATGATTCTGAAAAGTCAATAAATCTCTTTTTGTACTGTCACTCTTAGAAAGAGTGATAGTGAAAACGTTTAAATGTCGACAAAAGCAAAATATAGCAAAAAATTATTTTATAAAAGAAGATAGGGCCAAGCACTGATCCTTGAGGTACCTCAGGGTTTAGCTGGCAGCTGTTGTGTTTATACTCATTCTGAAGTGGCAAAAAATGTCATGGTTTTTCATGTTTTTTTCCAAATCTGTATGTATTTCTTCTGTGAAAATCAAAAGATTTTTATTGACCAAACAATTTTGTTGGCCATTGTCTTTTACTGTATGGATAAAAAAAAATAATAAAAAAAAGACATTTGTCAAAATATTTTTAACGTTCCACAGAAGAATGTCATACAGGTTTGGAACAACATGAGAGTAAACGGACACAAGTTTTGTTTCTGGGTGAACTACCATTTAATCATTTTGCATAAAA
>NW_015668377.1:0-738 GCF_001515625.1 Sinocyclocheilus rhinocerous
GTAAAAAATAAACAATAAAACGAACTTTAAATACTAGTAATAAAAATAGTAAAAATAAATATTAATTATTAAAGCAAACTCTAAATACTATTACTAAAAAAAGTTAAATGGTAAAAATAAATACAACATACTAAAATAAATATGAATACTAAAATAGTAAAAAATAAAAAAACAAATACTAAAAAATACAAAAAAAGAAGCAAAATAGTATAAATCTATACTAAATACTAAAATAAATAGCAATACTGAAATAGTAAAGATAAATATTAAATACCAAATACTAAAGCATATTTACCCCACTAACTGTTTTCCCTAGAGAAGAGTTTGATGTAATCATTTCCATTTATAATAATAATAATAATAATAATAATACATTTATTTATATAGCACCTTTCAAACATAAAATGCGGCTCAAAGTGCTTTACATAATCAAGAATAAACGGTTAAATAAACAACAACATTACATCCAATAAAACAAATACATCAAGCTTACAATATGTATACAATATATGTAAAACAATACAGCACATTCAATAAAACAGACAAGTTAAAAAAATAAGTTTTTATCTTAGTTTTAAAAATACTGATTGTGCTAGCTTCCCTAATATCTGAAGGTAATGTATTCCATAATTTAGGAACATAATTTACGAAGGCTGCATCACCAATTTTATTTCTTACAGAACTAGGAACCTTTAGTAAACCTGTATTGGAAGATCTTAAAGTTCTTGATGGAGTATA
>NW_015668378.1:0-1389 GCF_001515625.1 Sinocyclocheilus rhinocerous
CGAGAGAGTCTGACTGGACGCTGTTACTGGGAGGTTGAATGGAGCTCAAGGGGGGTTGAACCCGGCTCCTGGGCTCGTATAGCAGTGGCCTATAAAGGGATCAGCAGGAAAGAAGGGACTGTCTGTAAGTTTGGATACAATGACAAATCCTGGTGTCTTTTCTGCACTGATAATGGATTTGTTGTCTGGCACAAAAATATAACCAATAATATAACAAGCCATGTACCAAAATCTAATAGAGTAGGAGTGTATCTGGACTGGTTGGCTGGCACTCTGTCCTTCTACAGCGTCTCTGACACACACACACTCACACACTTACACACATTCAACACCACATTCACTGAACCCCTATGTGCTGGATTTAAGGTGTTTGAGTCCTCATTGTATCTTTGTCAGATTTAACAACACACACACACACAAACACATACTTAATTGATGATATAAACTGAGTACAGATGTAATGGAGTACAGTTGTAACACTAAATATTTTCTTTCTCTTGCATATTGTATATGCACATTCACACTGGCATGGGGACAGTTCTCAGAAAAATTCATTTTGTTATGATAAAAGCATATCATTAGAAAAAAAAAAGTCCCGTATTTATTCTCGTCAGTATTTGTGCAGAAGAGCTAATAACTTTTGGTTGTAAAATTTAATTTTTCAATGCAATTATAAATGGCCAGTTTTAATATATTGCAACAAGTAATTAAACATTTCCACTCCCTCTGAATTTTATCTATAATTGTCTGCAAGAATCATGCCTCCACTTTGTTTGTACCAAGTGTGTATATAACGTTTATATTAATTCATTTTCATCTATTTTATATGTTTATTAAATATTACTTTTGAAAATTGATTAAATTAAAATAATTCAATAAATAGATTAAAATAAGCAATTAAATTACACTTATTCTGTCTCATTTGTAATTATTTGGTGGATAGGTCACAGTGTCTCTCTCACTTCACTTAGGACAGATGGAAAAGAGCTGGGATGAATTTAAAAGTTTGAAATAGTAAAGTAACAATAGTATTACTATGCCAATATGTATTGTATTATTCTTTAAAGTAATGGTTACGAAAGTAGAATGTTAGTGCTTTCAAAATTTGTTGAGGTAATGTATTAATTTAGCTACAGATTTAGTAAATGTCAAATGAAGTACATTTAAAATTTTAGAGAATCGTTGTAAAACATGAATGCATTGATTAATGATCAAACGTATCTTCTTTGATTTACTGAGCCAGCAGTCCTGTACTTTTCATTAACATTAAAGTTTCAGACATGCAGTTTTGTTTCCTTTTATGTTCCTTAAATTTTATTTACAGAAATGTGGCACCTTATATATTGTTGGCCTGTTGTCCGCATAAAAAATAATAAATACAAATATTAT
>NW_015668379.1:0-611 GCF_001515625.1 Sinocyclocheilus rhinocerous
GATCGATATACAGAGGAGCAGCAGCGCACCGTAGAAATGATTCTGCAGATGTTTAATAAAGACATCAGAAATCACAGCATCCTGATATTCTCACACGCCGACAAACTCAGAGAAGAATCCATTGAAAGGTTCGTTTCGAGACAAAATCGAAAAGTTCAAGACCTCGTGAAGAGATTTGGGAGGCGTTTCGTGGCCTTTGACAACACAAACCCTACAAACCCAGAACAAGTGAATCGACTCCTGCAGAAAGTGGACGAGCTTCTGGTCATGAATGAGAACCGTCACTTCACTAATGAAGTCACAGAGGCAATGCAAACAGCCCAGAAGATAATAGAAGAGAGAATGCAAGCAGAAACGGCTGAAAGAACGAGGAAAATAAAGCAGGAGGTCAAGAAAATGGCTGATGTTCGTTGGCGTGCGTTCACTTCTTACATGAATGAAGAGAGACAAGAAACTGAACGAAGGAGGAAACGCATTCAACGCAGGATTGATCAGATTGAGACGGATATAAAGAAGGAAGAACAGAACGTGCGACCGATTCCAGAAAGACTGAGACGGTTCACAGCGTCTCTGCAGACGGAGCTGGAGAACATGGGACGACTGGAGGAAAG
>NW_015668380.1:0-565 GCF_001515625.1 Sinocyclocheilus rhinocerous
GTTAAAAGAACAGTCGTTTGTTATTGAGGCACATTTGTCAGGTTATAGCCGGTTAGCTCACCTGAAATCACGAGATCAGCTTGATATCAGCTGGGTTTTATGCAAATTTACAAAAACATCCAATTCTGATTTGAGGCACATAAAAGGAAATAAATGGATAAGCGTGTCTCACCTCATCTTCCTTATGGTTCCTAATGCCACGTACTAAATCCTGCAGGTTTTTATCGAACATCCGATCGATGCTTCCCTTCACAATTTTCAGAGCCATGATGATTTCCCACTTGTCCTACCGGACCGAACCGCGAACACGGGCTTTATGTGAGTACTGACCGGCCCGCTGGAGCGCTAGTCACTCATTCAGTCCCGAACAGCGGCCTGTGCAGGAAGGGTTTCGCTCTTTCTGTAAGTGCTGATCTGCAGCGGACCAGGGTAGGAAATGGCTGACAAAATGGCGGATTGATCACCTGATTACTGGCAAACGCGCATCGCCACGCGACGCACTGGACGCTTCTCGGAGTTTGGATTTTGATATTTACGTCTTTAACATTTCCCTTTTTGATGTTGT
>NW_015668381.1:0-559 GCF_001515625.1 Sinocyclocheilus rhinocerous
GGTCCCCAGTTAAAAATCGCATTCCGGGGGGTAAAATACACGTTTCTTGGTGGGGTTCCCCTGCTAAAATTGGCATTCCAGGGGCTAAATATCACGTTATTGGAGTCGCTTCAACCCGCGGACATGAAAAAAACACGCGGCAACAGTGTTAAAGTAGCCCAATTTCGCGGGAAAATCATACAAAAAAGAACTGAGAAGAATTATCTCGTCTTATTGAGAAGCGTCTCTCAATTCACTTGCATTGTTTGCAAAAAGATCCAGGACAAAGAACTCGTCGTCTTCAGAAATCTTTGTCGTTCAGTGTTTGTTTTGATGTGATACAAACATGATGAAATTTAAGGCAGTTTAACTAATAAACATCATCAGTTTTTTGATAGCATTAAGATTTTAAAAAAATGCATAAAAAAACATTAAGGTTTTTCCAGAGGGGATTCTAGATTTCTCTTTTCATCAATCCATGAATCAGAAAATACTTTCAACAGACAGGAAACAAACACATTTTTATCATGTTTTCAGGAGTAAAATGTTATAAAAACTCGTATGGATGATATTTGAACAA
>NW_015668382.1:0-1043 GCF_001515625.1 Sinocyclocheilus rhinocerous
GGTTTAGACTTTTTATTGTCTTGTTTATGTTACACACACACACACACTCACACACACACACACGGGAAGTTAATTCGGTAACGTTACTGTCTGTGAATGCACACGTCATGATGCACGCGCAGAGAATGCTGCTTCAGAGCGCTCGCCAGTTGCGCATCGAGTTCTCTCGCACTTACACGGACAAAAGTATGTCAAAATGACCATTTTTGGTGATTGACAGTCTTAAATAAGTTAAAAAGTTTTAACTGATGTAAAGAGTTGGGATGTGTCAGATGTGAGTCATGTTTTAAAGGGACAGCAGTTCATGACATTCATGGTGTTACTTTTTTCTTTTCTAATGACAATTAACAGTTTTTATTTATGAAAGCATATGGGTAGCAAAATTCAATTTGAAATGTAATATGCAAAATGGTAGTGCAATATGTAAAACATATCTATGTTAAACATATCTAATCAATTTGGGTAATACATTTTCATTTTATTTTTGACACTTATAAAGCGTTAAAATATGTTTTTAATTTGCATATTAAAACTAGTGTAGAAAATGTCAAATGTAAATAATATAACTGAATTTTCATTTTGCACTAAATGTTGCACACGTATTTTAAAATGTAAATTGAAATACAGAACTACATTGCCATTTTACATATTGCATTGCCATTTTGCATATTACATTTCAAATTTAATTTTGCTACCCATTAGGGATGTTCAATACTGACAAAAAATTTGTCATTGAGTTGTTCATTCAGTTGACTTTGTTATTGAAGTTGTTTATGTAGGAAAGAATTAATCAATGTTTGGAGTGGTTTTCTGAATTTACAATGTGTTTTTTTTTATAATTTCTTATTTGTTTATTGATATTGGTGATTCCAGATTGCTGTCATTCAATAAGTTATCATTTCCTCCCCCATTGTGGCTGAGCTACACATTCTCTTCATTTTATTTTAAACATAAAACATCCAGAGGAGTTGGCACCTATGCTGGAATTCATACAAATATAAGGAACATATGTAATGAAACTGTGTATAAAGCATTTTGTTGTG
>NW_015668383.1:0-1043 GCF_001515625.1 Sinocyclocheilus rhinocerous
TATCACACACTGAATGCTCTGTATGTGCATTCTCAGTTTAAATGCATTGATACAAAACATGAATCTCATCATTCAGGCAAAACTTTGCTTCAAGAATGAGCCACAATGCTGACTTGATCTAATCGCTAGCACACCCTGAGCACATGTGAGTTAATGTATTCCTCTTATCGGCAAGACATATCGGCATAATTTTTCATATCGGGCCGATGCCGATATTTAAAGCCATTATCCGATAATATTGTGCATCCCTAATTTTTCACTTTTTTTTTTTCCATAACCACTAAAACAAAGTTCTAGTTCTAGGCCTTGAACTAAACCAGCCAGCTGAGAGATGAATCATAATATTACAACATTTGATTCAAAGCAAAAATAAATATTTCAAAAACAGGGGAGAAAAGACTATGCATTTTGTCTTTTGTGAAGGAGTTAGTTATATATCCCATAAAACATTGCAAATGATGAACTCGAATCAGTAACAACATAAGACATATTAAACAATTATTATAATATACTATATTTATATTAATACCTGTTCAAAACTTTGGGGTCATTAAGATTTTTATTTTTTTTAAAGAAATTATACTTTTATTCGGTAACTAAGAATGAATTAAATTGATCAAAAATGATTGTAAAGACATTTACAAAAGACTTTTGTTTTAAATAAACACTGATATTTCTAACTTTCTGTTCATTAAAAACTTTGCAATCATTAAAGGGGTCATATGATGCGATTTCAATTTTTCCTTTCTCTTTGGAGTGTTACAAGCTCTTGGTGCATAAAGAAGATCTGTAAAGTTGCAAAGACTAAAGTCTCAAAACCAAAGAGATATTCTTTATAAAAGTTAAGAGTTAACCACACCTACCTAAAACGGCTCGTTCTAACACACCCCCACATACCTACGTCACGATCTGGGAAGATTTGCATAACGCCGCCCAAATGTTCACGTAAAGAAAGAAGGCGTAACTTTTATTCTCTCTGTAGTATTGTTGTTGGAGATGCTGTGTGTTTCATTGTGAAAGCGAAACTACTTTGTATGGTCTTC
>NW_015668384.1:0-807 GCF_001515625.1 Sinocyclocheilus rhinocerous
GTATTTTTTTTGGAATGAACAATGAAGTCATGAAAATATAAGACTCTACAGGCTGATTTTATTTTTGGTTAGCATTCATTGAATTTCCTGCCTTCCATTTCTTTTGATGTTTAAAATATTCAGTCTTACCCATAATGCAAAGCCTATTTATTACTGAATGAAGTCCGTGGACCCTTTTTCACATTTCCAGGGTTCTCAGAAGCAGAAGTCATTATAGCTGGGTAAACTTCATTAGTGGTGAATTGAATCTACACATTTTTGTGTTTCCATTTGCCCCAGTAGCAAAAGAAAAATTACTTTTTTATGACTTTCCAAAAGAAAAGAGATTGATTGGTCAGAAGAGAGAAAGATGTCAAATTTGCTATCGCTCCCTCAGCCGTTGTGTTAGAAACACTCACACAGCAGCATTAACTAGTTTAGCAAGGTAATACAACACGAAAGTATGTTATCAATTAAACAAAAAAATTTTAATATAAAAAAACCTAGCTAGATTTACAACTGCAACTGTGGAAATGCATCATCACAGTCTCTGAAAAGGCTTCATTCAGCAGTTCATTAAGACATGAAGACGTGTGGGTGTAATGAAATATAGGCCTACAGATCATTTTTTTAAATTGGATTTATTATTTTTAGTCAGTTAATTCAGATGCTCGACACCGCTTTACATACGGACTCAAATTCAAAGTTGTTGTTTTTTTTGTTGCTGTTTTGCTATTTGTTTTTCATAAGTGTGATTTTTCATTTTTTTTAAGTAATTTTTTAGATTAAAGTTGAAAAACTTCAGACTGGCTTAATGGACCTTCTTAT
>NW_015668385.1:0-477 GCF_001515625.1 Sinocyclocheilus rhinocerous
AATAGTAGGAGTATAATAATATAAAGTCATATAAATACAATTATAAATTAATGGAATGAACCTATAAAGGAATCTTCTCAAAGATGGGTTATTTGCTTTAAGTAACCTGCAGTTAAACAGGAAATTCAAAGGCTTTTACCACAGGTTCCTGTAGTCTATTCGATTTTAGTAAACAGATCGAATCAAGCTCCACTTAACATCCTGTTCACATATGTTGAGTGTTTTTCTGAGGCAACAGGCTTTCTAAAAACCCACACTTTCAAAAATAAGTTTATTTGTCAAATTGATTCATGCTGATTCAATTTCAACTTTACTGGGTTTCCCAAATGGGGGTTCATGAGTTGATGGAAAGCTAATAAATCATTTTAACTGAATGTAAATTTAAAATGGGGCAGCGCAATTGAAATAAAACTGAAATTGTGATATAATTTTTTTAACATACACTCTAAAAAATGCTGGGTTAAATACAACCCAGTG
>NW_015668386.1:0-1884 GCF_001515625.1 Sinocyclocheilus rhinocerous
GTTTAATTGCATCAGTATTACAGCAGAAGGTTGTGCTGCTCTGGCGTCAGCATTTCATTCAAACCCTTCAAACCTGAAAGAGCTGGATCTGAGTGGAAATAAACTAGAAAACTCTGGAGTGACTGAAATCTCAACTTTACTGGCAAACTCTCAGTGCACACTGCAGATACTCAGGTTAGGTTTTGGTGAATTTAAAAATGAACATAATATTTCTGTCAGCAATATCACTTTTGTACGTAAACCATTTAGTATGTAATTGTCTTGAAACATTTCATAAATATTGACAAATGCACATTTTTGGAGAGCTGAGAATTATAAATATCTTAATCTGAAAAATTAAAACTTGTTTTTACTAAATGAGTAACAACATTTGAGACTTTATTTTCTTGCTGTTGTTTTTTGCCTCTAGTCTTTCAGACTGCAGTATCACTGAAGAAGGTTATAAAGCTCTGGCTTCAGCTCTGAGATCAAACCCTTCACACCTGATAGAGCTGGATCTCACAGGAAATGATCCTGGACAATCAGGAGTGAAGCAGCTCAGTGATTTACTACAGGATCCAAACTATCAGCTGAAGACACTGAGGTGAGAGATGATGAAATAATACAAAATGAATTACATGCATGCAAATAATTTATATAAATATTATTTCACGAATATAAAATAAACCATTTCACATCAGAATCATAGGCTTTTTTCATTAGATCAAGTTTATTTAGGAATTTAATTGAATACTGCTTCATCTTCTTTTCTGCAGGTTTTTGGGTCCTGCTGCAGATGAAGCCTGTAAATATCTGAATGAAGTTCTTCACATTAAAAACTCATTACTCCTGAGAGAGCTGAATCTGAGTGAACATGAACTAGGAGACACACGCGTGAATCAGATCACTGCTCTACTGCAGGATAAACACTGTACACTCAAGACACTTCAGTGAGTATTCCACATGGTTAATAATGCTTTACAAAAATGGTTGATGTTACATTTTTGCAGTCTAATGAAACACTATTATTGTTGTTCTATAAAATATTTAAGGACTGAGATTAATTGACCTATGACATAAATGTATCCTTCTGTTACTTTATTAGTTTCATGTCTTTGTTGCTTTCTCTCCAGGTTGAAGAATAACAGTATTACAGAAGAAGGTTGTGCTGCTCTAATTTCAGCTTTTAATTCAAATCCTTCAAACCTGATCGAGCTGGATCTGAGTGGAAATAAATTAGGATGCCTTGGAATGGAGAAAATCTGTCTTCTGTTGAAAAATCCTCAATGCAAATTTGAGAAACTGAAGTATGTATTTTCATTTATGTACTTTTCTGTATGTTTATATATATTTATTAATGTTTATTTAATTAGTTTAACTGTAAAAATGAAGGCCACAATTTTAGTTGTACTTCTATCTAATTTAGAGTATGACTGAGGCTCATATTCTTTTTTGAAAGTACATGAGGACAGCATTTATTAATGATGGGATTTCATTACTGGGATTTTTGCCAATATTAAAATAAAAACATTATATTGGCATACATTTTTTGCACTTCATGGCAATAAGTTGTTCATAATTTGTCTATTTAGGTTGTCAGAAGCCGTTCATAAATCCCGTTAGAGATATGATGATATATGTCTACAAAAAGAATAACAATTTTATTTTATTTTTTTTTGACTTTCAGACTGCAGTATCACTGAAGAAGGATATAAAGCTCTGGCTTCAGCTCTGAGATCAAACCCTTCACACCTGATAGAGCTGGATCTCACAGGAAATGATCCTGGACAATCAGGAGTGAAGCAGCTCAAACAATTACTACAGGATAAACGCTGTAAATTGACCATCAGGTGATTAAAACCTTTAAATATTTATTAAAATTCTACTTTTAAAATAAGCTGCAAC
>NW_015668387.1:0-506 GCF_001515625.1 Sinocyclocheilus rhinocerous
GATTAATTATTCATATTTCCCCATGAGCTGATTCGCTACAATGATGAAAATAATTCACGCCACGTGCATTCCAAATGTAAAAACTGTCTAAAGCGATATTACTTAACTTCATGTTAACAATTAGCTTGAAAACATTCAACTAATTTAGCATTAATAAATGACAGCGAGAGCGATGAAGATCTAAAACTGCTGTGAAATGTTATATAGTGCTATAGCTGTACTGTCATCAGCTCTCTGGGGTTTTCTGAGGTTAATTTCTCACTTTAATTATGAGGTTAGTCAGTGGGCTTTCACAACTCTGACCTCTGAGTGTGATGTTAGGTGGTTCATCTCTGATCTGAGCTGACAGAACAACAGATTGTCGCTAAGGAATTACGCTATCTATAATTCAGAGGCCATGCAGTCGCAATAAGGCATAAACTGAACTTTTCATGATCCTGTTTAAAACAAACCATACATTTGCTGGCTTGATTTGCTGCTTTTGGAATGTAAAGTAACATGCATAT
>NW_015668388.1:0-497 GCF_001515625.1 Sinocyclocheilus rhinocerous
TAGTAAAAATATTTCACAATATTACTGCTTTTGCTGTATTTCTGAACAAATAAATGCAGGCTTGGTGACCAGAAGAGTATTCTTTAAAAAACATTAAAAATCTTACTGTTCAAAAACTTTTGACTGGTAGTGTAGATTTAATGTAAGTTTAATACTAAGTTTGCGCTTTTACTACAGCAAGTGTTCATTGGTTCTTCAAGCTTGATTTATACTTTAACTTTGTGTTTTCTTGACCGATCTCAGGTACTGCACCCCTCAACACAAGGACTTTGATGACCTGGAAAGAAAGTACTGGAAAAACTTGACGTTTGTGTCGCCCATTTACGGCGCCGACATCAGCGGGTCCCTCTATGACCAGGTTAGTCACCTTTACTATGATTAGTGTTCAATAGGCAACTATGGTGATATAATATACATTTTCTTTTAATATATTTAATTTCAGTTAAAGCTTGTTTTATTTTAAAGGAGACATATTATGCCCCTTTTTACAATATGTA
>NW_015668389.1:0-590 GCF_001515625.1 Sinocyclocheilus rhinocerous
AATGTGCACTTGGAGTGTACTTCAAATCTTAAAAGTTTATAGTTACCTTTTTTTTTTTGTCCTGTACACGTATTTTGTTGTGCTGACAAACATATTAAAGCTAACATATTAACTGTAGCGTATTATTCAATTTTACCTTTAAAGTTAATATATTTTAAATGTACTAAATTGGCACTACATCATTACAAATGTGTAATTAAAAATATATTAAAAATAAATGAGATGCAAGTTTCTACAGAAATGACATTAAAGTGTATTATAGCTTATAAAACGTCATATAAAAGTTCATAATGTCATATTCAACAAAAGTAATTATAAAATTACATATAAAGATAACCTTAAGTCCTACTTAATTGGGTCAAAAAGTAAAGTTACACTAATTACATTAAATATATTTAAACTATAATACATTTTGATTTGATTGCAATGAACAGGTCAAAAACAACAAACAAACAAACAAATAAATAAACAAATAGATAAATAAATGCATTCAGTTCTCACTTAATTGTATTATTTAAAGTATATTTCTTTCTGTAATAAGCATTACACATTACAAGTAACGCGAGTTATGTAATCAGATTACTTTTTTC
>NW_015668390.1:0-515 GCF_001515625.1 Sinocyclocheilus rhinocerous
TCCTGAAGAAAAAACACCGCGTTTCCACAGCAACTCCATGGTGACCGGGAAAAGTGTGAGGTCATATGCGCTGTCAATGCGGTCTCTACACTCCTTGCCCGCCTGAAAGCAGCTTGCCCTGAATGTTCATGCTTTCTTTCGAGCTGCGCGTGGAACACTTCAGTCTAGATTTACATGTCTTTGTGGAGTTGCCGCAGGCTCACCCGCCGCAGCAATTTGCCAGCGAAACAAATCTTTTGTGTGTTTGTGTCTGTTTTCTGTGCAAGAAAATGGAAATCCTTTCAAACCACACAGTCTCTTACCTTTGAAGTCTCTCTCCCTATAGCATACTGGGTAATAAGAGGGAATCCTCGAGGATACCCAGGTGAACCGGAGATTCAGGCAATGAGGGATTCTGTCAGAACAACTGATCCTGGCTATAGATTAAGTCTGTTGTTTTTTTTCTTTTGTTCTTCTTTTAGAAGGAAAACAAAATTACCAATCAAGACCGCAGAGCTTTCGAGGAAAATCCATTT
>NW_015668391.1:0-521 GCF_001515625.1 Sinocyclocheilus rhinocerous
ACCCTTCAATTCGCGTGCAGACTTGAGCATAAATCATGAAACACTCTAAAAGCAGATCTGGTTTTAATTAGTAATAAAGCATAGGGATGTTGATTAAACTGTTTTAGTGCCTCTTCAGTTTTGTAAATTAGCCTTTGTAATTATATCGACTCAAGAGTTCTATATGGAATCAATCACAGATTGTCTATTTATTGGAGACAACGTTTGATGTCAAGATCGGGGAATAAAAACATAGTTCGTTCCATTCAGAAGTGATCACCCAATACGCCATTGACTTCAAAGGTTTAGATATAGGGCTAAAAAAATAACTTTTGAGTAATCTTTTCAGGCACTTCTAGTTGGAATGACCCTACAATATAGATGCCATGAAGGCATTCATCATTTATCTGTTTAAAAGTTTGGGGTCAGTATATAGTTTTGTTTCTTTTGAAAGAAATGAATACTTTTATTCAGCAAGGACACATTAAATAAAAATTAATTATAGTAAAGTAACATTTATAATGTTACCAAATATTTCTGTT
>NW_015668392.1:0-490 GCF_001515625.1 Sinocyclocheilus rhinocerous
AAGTCTGGGCTAAAACAAAACTTTGCGTTGTGTGCAACATAAGTGGTAGTGTGCCTTGATTGTGTGGTGCAAATTTTGGCAGACTGCATAGAGAAAATCCGCATAATACAGTATACACAGTAACATAGCCTTGTGAGAAACAAGTATGCTTTAGCATACTTTCAAATATTTGTTTTATATTTGTAATTGCATATTTGTAATGAAGTTGCAGTTTAGTATATTTAAAATATATTAACTTTAAATGTAATATTGAATACCACTCTACAGTACTTTACTATAATAATACTTTAATAAAGTACTTTGCATGCACTGTAGTGTTATTCAACACATCAACACACACTTCTTTAAAGCGCAACTTTTGATTTGATATTACTACATACTTTATATACATTATATACTTTTTAAGTGTACATACGTGTTAAAAAACAGTCACGAAAGTTTACTATCTTTAAAGGGTTAGTTCACCAAAAAATGAAAAT
Organism: Sinocyclocheilus rhinocerous; assembly: GCF_001515625.1. NCBI lineage: Eukaryota > Metazoa > Chordata > Actinopteri > Cypriniformes > Cyprinidae > Sinocyclocheilus > Sinocyclocheilus rhinocerous. Next base: position 480 of record NW_015668392.1, read on the forward strand.
TAGGCTGTGTT
>NW_015668393.1:0-1250 GCF_001515625.1 Sinocyclocheilus rhinocerous
TTTTGAACTGAATGCATCCTTGCTGAATATTAATTTCTTTCACAAAAAAAAAGAAAAAAAAAACATTTATGTAGAAAAAAATAAGAAATAGTCTTGTATTTTGAAGGGGCAGTTCATTCAAAAATGAAAATCCTGGCATCATTTACTCACCCCTACGTTTCAATTTTAGCAAATAATGAATTAGAATTTTGCCTGTATGGATTCATAAAACCTTTAAAACCTTTCACTGTATGAACAAACACATCCACTTTCACTGTATGAACAAACACAGCTTGGACATGCTGCTAAACCTCTGCTTTTTATGTTCTGTGGAAGGTTTGAATGAAGGAATGGACATGAGTGTGAATTCAGGCTGACAGCATTTTAATTTTTTTGGGTCAACTGTCCATTCAGGATTATTATTTAGCTATTAAAGACCCCATAAATTTGCCTGACGAGTGCAGTTTTGTCTCCTGCGTTAACACTAAAATGTTTGTCAGGGGATCTTTAAAAAGAGATAAAACATCTTCAGTACCAATAGGAAGATTTGTCAAGGACAGCTAAGGAAAGGCATGCAGAAAAACAGAGATGCTACCTCAGGCCGGAGCAGAGAGGGTCTCAACAGCTGCTGCTGCTGGCACAATCACAAAGAGAAGAGAGGGAGAGGAGAAAAAAAGATTTGACACTAAGAGAGAATACATGAGAGGCAGCACCGAATAAAAGACAAAGACAAAGAGAATAGCAAGAAAAGATGTCGCTGCAGACATTTAAAATGAATGATCAGACAGAACATGGCAGCAAAAAGATGAGCATTAAAAACTGGAAAGAGGGGTGAAAAACGAGCTCCTGGTGAGGAAGAAAATAGCAGAGATGCAGATGAGGGGAAAATGTTCTATGTTAAGAAGTAGACCCAACTTTAAGAGCTAAAGTGCTTGAAAGGTCAGAAAAGGTTGTGTTTGACAGCATGCATATGCAACCTATATGCATTAACTTCGCAAATTAGACATTGACGTGACATGTTCTCGCTGCAAAATTATGTGTGCAGGCAGAACTGAGAAAAGACGAGACTCTTCAATTTACACTCCTTAGCGGGGTGTAAATGTAAGTTTAATGGCAAAGTTTCAATTGCTCTCTTCATCTCATTGAGATTCCAGTGTAAGCCTCTCACGAGGCACTATTGGCAGCCTGAAGTGACAAGGGAACAAAGCACTCTTACCTTCGATTTATTAAAGAAAAGGCCTATATATTAAATCAACTACATAGAACTGGAT
>NW_015668394.1:0-470 GCF_001515625.1 Sinocyclocheilus rhinocerous
GAAATTGGATCTCTTAAAAGGTTATTGGCAAGTGCCTCTAACCGAACGCGCTTCTGAGATCTCCGCGTTTGTTTCCCCGGATTCGTTCCTCCAATATACGCGGATGGCGTTCGGTCTGCGGAACGCACCGGCGACATTCCAGCGTTTGATGTCCTTGGTTCTGGGCGACGTTTCTAATTGCAATGTCTATTTGGATGATGTAGTCATCTATGCATCTACCTGGTCCGAACACTTGTCGATTTTATATAATGTGTTTCGTCGTTTATCTGCTGCGTCCCTCACGTTAAATCTCAAAAAGTGTGAATTTGCTAAAGCTTCGGTCACCTACTTGGGAAAACAAGTGGGAAATGGTCAGGTAAGGCCATTGGATGGGAAAATAGCTGCTGTCCTTGAGTATCCGATACCTACTACGAGGCGAGAGCTGTGTAGATTTCTTGGGATGGTGGGATACTACCGATGTTTCTGCAAGA
>NW_015668395.1:0-690 GCF_001515625.1 Sinocyclocheilus rhinocerous
CACACACACAAACAGTCCAGGGGTGTGACAGTTCGCCCCCCTCCCAGAAGGCGCATCCTCGCGCCGCAGGAACAACAAAGGGAGGGACGGAGGGAAACTCAGGAGGAGGTTCGGGTGGAGGATGGACACCCGGGAGGAGGACGGCAAACAGAGTCCAGGGTGGAGACGATAGAGGGAGGAACCAGAGAGGAGACGGGAGGAACTTGGAGCAGGCGGAGCCAGGCGGGACCCAGGCCACAGCCATGAAGGTGACCCACGGTGGAGCCGACAGAGGGAGGAGCCATGGTGGAGGAAGGGCTGACGACACCAGGGGGCAGTCCGATGGTGGCGGAGCAGGTGGAGGAGGAGCCCGAGAAGGAGACAGAGAGCCTATGAGCCAGGGTGACGGGGAGGATCCGGAGGGCCAAGGCAGAGCAGATGGCTCAGGCGACCGAGGCAGAGGTGGGGATTCGGAAGGCCGCGGTGGAGCTGGAGCGAAAGAGTACCGAGGAGGAGCCGAAGGGAATGAGGAGCCTGACGGAGCTGGAGGGACGAGGCGCAGCCTGAGGAGTGGAGTCCGGAGGCAACGGATGGTCGACGACAGACCAAGGCAGAGCCGGAGGGACGAGGGAGCCCTGCGGAGCCAGTGGACTGCCAGGCCACGGAGGAGAGGAGGGAGCTAGGAGCCATGGTGGAGCCACTGGGTCGACG
>NW_015668396.1:0-529 GCF_001515625.1 Sinocyclocheilus rhinocerous
CCGATTTGAATCGTCACATATTTGAATCGATTTTCAACCGGCTCAAGGTTAATCGTTACATCCCTATAAAATACATAAAATGTATTATTAAAAAACATACAATATTTATATATATTTTTCAATTTCATTTAATTTTTATTATAAATCCTTAATTTCAAATTCGCATTATTGTTCAGCATCCGTTTGATACCACAAGTTTACGCATCATATAATTGAAAAGCTTCTTATAAGCTTGAGATTGTCATGACATACAGTGTGCAGAGTTATAGAACATCATTATGAGGGAAGTATACTGACATACACTTATAATAAAAGTACTCACTGTTTGCTGAAGAGATAATGCTCCAGAGGAGGGAACCCCATACATACTACCCAATACTGATGGGGGGCCCTGTGGCGAACATACACATGGAGGATGTGATGAGACCAATGTAAACCAAAATTGCAAAGGAAACAGATGGCTATTTAAGAGAAAATACACGCTAAGATGAAAGACAGCTCACTGCCACACACACACACACACACACAC
>NW_015668397.1:0-1089 GCF_001515625.1 Sinocyclocheilus rhinocerous
ATAATATGCATTTATGATGTAAATAAATAAATAAATAAATAAATAAATATGATATTTAAAATAAAAAAACAAATAAAAACTGGAAACAGTTTCTTGGGACAGCCTAATGTTTATGTTAAAAGTGAAGATGGTTATTTTTGCGTCACCAATGAAATTGCAAAAATATAGGTCATTTTTGTTATTAATAAATAAAATGTATAACAAATAAATAAAAAAATATAAATATATAATAAAGGGTTAGATATTCATAACAAATAAATAACATAAAAATAAAAATACATAACATAAAATACTAAAAATAATAAAAATTTATGAAATGAAACAGATTGTTGGAAGAGCACATCTAAACAGAATAGCTGAACTTATTGTCGCAACTCATTATCATCTATTTAAAATCTTTATGCATAAAGGTATTGTCTACACGGCAATAACACGGCAGTCAGCCACATATACCTGCAAACGAGGAAAAAAACATCTTTAAAACAGCATCTTTGTTGTTGCTGTGCTGTCATAAACTGCTCTTTCTCCTCCGCTGAAGGAAACAGCCTGTGAGTCTCTGAGGGCCAGTTAACCAGAGATTAAAACCACACGCTTACTGCAGTAAAACAGATCGCATTCATAAATCACTGGACTGACACTGAAATGTTATTCTGGACGCCCTTGATTCTTTTTCATGCAAATGCACGGACACAATTAGCCCCTTCTCTAATTGATCCGTGAGCAAACGCATCAGAACAATGACTGAACTGTTTGTTGTTGTGTAGTGTTGAGGAGGTCATTATTGCAGGCGTGTGTACGGTGTCTCTCTGTGGACATACGGCACGGTTGCGTCCCACCGGACGGTTATTTGACTCCGTCTGCTCTTGTCATGATGTGGCGTGTCTCTCTTTATTGAGTCTCAGGATATTCTTCATATATTCCTCTATATATTTTGTCAACCGAACGCCTCAAGCTAATAAAGCGGGACGACAGATTCCCCAGGCTCAGAGCCGAGAGCGGCTTTTCCTTTCAGGACACGCTCTGTCACTCCTGTTATTTCTGTTCAATTAAACTGTCAAATGTACATTGTGTAAAAAAAATATAAATAAA
>NW_015668398.1:0-856 GCF_001515625.1 Sinocyclocheilus rhinocerous
TTTCCACGACATTCTAATTTATTGAGATGCACCTGTATTTCATTTCAATCATGTTTTTCTTTAATATTTGGTATTTTGAGGGGATTTTATGTTATTAATTTTTATTGAGAAGCTCCTTTAAAGGTGCTATAGAAAATCAAGTTATTATTATATGTTACTAAGCAATATTCACATCTACATTATGGAGCATTTATTTCTATATAAAATGTTTTTTGTTTTTTTTAAATGACAAAAAAAAATCATTTTATGCGATTTTTTTCATTAAAGCAGTATCTAAGTTAAAAATGGAGCCAAGCACTTTAAATCTACTGAATGGAGGCAGATTAGTGCCACCTGCTGGAATAAAAACAAATACAAATTCAAAACATTTTATAGAGATATTTGTACTGGAAAACAAGACAAAAATACTGAAGAAGGTATTTGTTTTTTTTGCAGTTCATGCACCATTTTTTGCCATGATTTTATGAATTTATGACTTTCTGCTCTGATTTAACACTTTCAGGTCTTAATTTGTGTCATTTGTGCAATGAAGCCCCACAGAAACCCTGAAACATTACTGTTATTTCAGCATGTTTTCCTTCAGGTCCTCTAGCCCTGTTGTAGCCTGTGGGTTACAGACTGAATGCTCACCTTGACGGCCACCGATCGTGTTTCTGGGAACTCCAGCAGATGGAGACTGAGATCCTCTACCCGACGGATGCAGAGCCGCACGTCTGACGCCCGGCGCAGAGCCTGAACCAGAGCCCGAGTCCGGTTATCCACGCTCACCCGCGCCACGATCTGAAACACAGCCCAATCAGAGATCATTCTGTGAGTGAGGAGCCGTTAACACCAACAGTGAAATGATGCACTGCCT
>NW_015668399.1:0-517 GCF_001515625.1 Sinocyclocheilus rhinocerous
AGATTCAATTGAGATTGGCTTTAGATAATTGTTAATATTTAGTTATCAGTGCACTTAATCGATTTGTTTTATTTCCAGATGGGTTTTCAATTAAAAGTATCAATAGAAGACTGATATAGTATTTTCTTATAAAACATACTCCAATGATCTTTGTTTTTTATACACAATTTTACAGTGCAAGAGGGTTCAATTTAGATTGGCTTTAGATAACTGTTAATATTGTATTTATCAGTGCACTTAATCGATTTATTGTTTCATTTCCAGATTGGTTTTCAATTAAAAGTATGAATAGAATTTTTTTTCTCTTATAAATGTAATATGCCTTTTTTTGTATCTCTGACCTCTCTCAATATTAGCTCTGTATGATTGGTGATGGAAATGCACCGATAGAAGTGGGCTCCTCTAAAATATTTGCTGCTAATGCCATTTATCTAAGAGCTTTAGATGGGATAATCAATGCCGAGTCATGGGGACTAGGAATTGAATGGTTAACGTAGCTTTTTCACAAAGGATAAGT
>NW_015668400.1:0-805 GCF_001515625.1 Sinocyclocheilus rhinocerous
GTAATGGTCTTTCTAGGTGATCTATTAACCCTGGTGATCTATTGACATGAGGTAGGTCTACTATGAAAATTCGGCTGAGAATGCCTAAATATTCATTATAAATCCACCATTTTTAAGACCACCCCAACACTAATGTCTGAAGAGGGTGAAAAATTTGGCTTTGAAGGGTCTAGATTTGAAAGACGGGCAACACGTCATCACTTCCTTCCACTTCAGAAAAGTGAAGCCAAAATATCCCAAAGATAGCCACTGCCGTTGATGATGTCATTTGGAGTCAAAGTCCGCGCAGTAGTGATCTTGAAGCGGAGCCATGGTATCAAGGTCCCACAGACTGATAGAATTGATTTTTTCCATATTACTTTCTGACAAAAATTGTTACTACTAGTAACGATCATTTGCCTTTTCCCACATGGCTAAAGTTAAGCTAGTTGTCTTAGCTTGCCAATAACATATTTACTAAAGAGCTTATAAAGAACATATTTAACTTACCAAACAAACTAAAATAGTCCCTCAGATCCCTTAGTACAGTTTACTGCAGAACAACTCATTTTGTCAGTGTGAAACACCACAGATATGGAAAACTCAAAGTTAAAGTTAAAGCTTGATTCTCTTCCCGAAGCTCCTGAAAGAAGTCTGCCAGTGCCTCTGTGACTGAAGCTGTCAATCATGACATCACACCCCCTTTTTTTATAGCATCAAAGCACTAAAACCAAACTTGTTAGAAAAATGAACATTTAAAGGGTTTGTTCACCCAAAAATTAAAATTCTGTCATTAATTTCTCACCCTTGTGCCAAACCCGTAAGA
>NW_015668401.1:0-569 GCF_001515625.1 Sinocyclocheilus rhinocerous
AGTGTCGGTCTGCTGGGGAAAAAAGATCCGTCATCATTGCTACCATAAGTTTTAAAGCAAAGTCTAGTGTAGATCTAAACTCACCAAAATCTGAGTAAGCACTACAGCACAACTCCATGGTCCAACAGTCCACATACTGCAAAACTACTACAAAGTAAAACACAAAGTAACAAACAATTAAGCAACTAGAAATAACCTACTGCAAAAAGTCACTTAAATGGCCTGTATGCAACGTTGAAACAATGGACTAACTGGTATTTAACATTTTATTAACATTATGTGCACTAAACAATAGAATAAAACTAAACCAGGGAAACTTTCATTGTCTTGACCTTCCCGCGTGCACCGAAAACGAGCCACGTGGTCAACATGCAACTACCCCAAAATCCTAAATTTCACTTTTGTTATCCTTACAACTTTATCACAATGCGTGTTTTGGTAAATCATTTGTAGAACGTGCTTTAAAAAAATATTTCTAGCAGATTAAATGAGGAAAAAAAAAACCAATTACAAAGTAAACATTGCTTACCCTGGTCAAGGAAGACGGAACTGGGAAGAACGAACATGCG
>NW_015668402.1:0-513 GCF_001515625.1 Sinocyclocheilus rhinocerous
GCAAGGTGTTCAGATTCAAAATGAACCCATTTTGTCAAGTCAAATGAACTTCAACAGATATACCCTGTTTAGGGAGTAGTGAGCAGTGAACTGAAATGAAGTGAGCAGGTGAACTGTGAATAGAAAGCTATGCAGTCTGTTCAGTTAATTGTACTGACTTAAGGTCGTAGGTCATGTCAATTTTTGTCAACTGGAAATATATTTCAATATGTTGTTGACTTAATCAACAGTACTGTTGGTTTTTGTTTGAGTCGATGTCCTTTCTAAGCACATCCACTGACATCTGTGCACAGTGTTATGAAGCATCCATAATACAAACACAGGCCAAAGTTTGCTTGAAATGACCAAAGACATTTCTAAATGTCTTTTTACCACATTTATCACTCTCTTTTTTTACCATACTGTACCTAAATACATTATAATACATTTATTAATGTATTATTTATTATTTTAATAATAAATTTAATAATTTATTATTATTAATGCTTTTTGCAGCATAATGCTGTATAATAA
>NW_015668403.1:0-831 GCF_001515625.1 Sinocyclocheilus rhinocerous
TGTATTACAAAGGTACAAAACAGATATCAGTACTTCAATAGGTTGATATATTAACATTATATCAGTTAAGGAAATTACGGTATTTAACTGTATATTTAAGTTAAAACCGTAAAACCTAAAATGTTGCTACCGTATTTTTTACGGTAAAATTCCGGCAACCACAGCTGCTTGTTTTTTACCGTAAATTTTACAGATTTTTTTTTTACAGTGTAGGTCAAGTTCTGTTAGAACAATAATATTATTTCTAAAAATGGTATCGGAACATTTAATGTGTTAACAGTATTAAGGTATTAGTATTAAGTTAAAACGATGAAATGGTAAGAGCATAGTATAGTTGTAGCACATTTTACTATGTATTTTTGTATATTATATTGCTTTGAATGAGAAATGCAGGCCAGTAAAATAGAGCCTGAATGAGTAACTGGGAAGACTAAAGGTTATTCCAGATCATTATTTTCCTATTATTATTAATTCAATTGTACAGAATAAAGCCACAAGAACTTGTAACAGTAGTTACAAGTGATCAGCAGGGGTAAACTAGTCATCAAGAATGATTCTTACTTTTTTATGGACCTGGAGGTGTGTATAGCTGTCTTAATGTATGTTTTTCCAGTGAATCATCTGTTCAAAACTAATAATATTGAGCCATATCATTAAAAAGTAGTCTGGAATGTTTATACAGATGTGATTCCAAAGACCTCTGACTGACGAATAATACAATCATTGGAATTTTCTCTTCCGTCAGACGAAAAGCCGCTGGAGTGTGAATGCTTTAGGATCTTCCTAATGAGATATCTACTCTCATGAAATGTGTCTGTCACGTGATTACAG
>NW_015668404.1:0-1575 GCF_001515625.1 Sinocyclocheilus rhinocerous
GTGTCACACGATCCTTCAGAAATCATTCTAATATGCTGATTTATTCATATTGGAAAAAGTTGGGCTGCTTAATATATATATTTTTTGGAACCTGTTTTACTTTTTTCAGGATTCTTTGATGAATAAAGAGTTTAAAAAAATATTTTGTAATAGTATAAGTCTTTATTATCACTTTTTATCAATTTAACATATCCTTGCTGAATAAAACTGACCCCAAACTTTTTAACGGCAGTGTTCATTGTTACAAAAGATTTCTATTTTGAATATATGCTGTTCTTTTTAACTTTTTTTTACCATCAAAGAATCATGAAAATGTATCAGAGGTTCTAAAAAAAATATTAAGCAACATAATAAATCAGCATATTAGACTGATTTCTGAAGGATCATGTGACACTTAAGACTGGAGAAATGGCTGATGAAAATTCAGCTTTGCATCACAGGAATAAATTATACTTTAAAGTATATTAAAATAGAAAACAGTTATTTTATTTGTAATAATGTTTTTACAATATTACTGTTTTTACTGTATTTTTGATCAAATTAATGCAGCCTTGGTGAGCAAAACAAACTTCTTTAAAAAAAACATTAAAAATCTTACTGATCCCAAACTTTTGAACATATAAACAATAATTTTTTTAACATATTTACACAAACAATTCTAAATCAGTTAAACACAAAAAAGGTCTTTTATTTAGATGTTTGCACCCCACTGGTTATGTGTTAGACATTATTATAAATGTTTTTACTTATTACTTACTTTGATAATCAGAATGCTCTCAATGCTCCTCATGTCAATGAGGCAGTTTGTTATCACCGGGTTCTCGATATTGAGGCAGTCCAGCACAGATGGAAACTCAGGATGATGGACTCCACTGACAAGAACACATAGAAACATTGTATATACTGTAGCTACATGAGACCTCTGACTCAATTTCTGGACACAAATATTTCTTACCGGCCTTGCAGGTTATAAACTCTGTCTGTGAATGGACACACCATAATCGGAGGCCTGCTGCCTTTGGGGAAGTATGACGACATCAGTCCTTGCAGGACTTTTTCGTCCCTGTAATTATCACAGCAAAAGGTTTTAAAGAAACCTCGTAAGCAACTCTCCACAGCCACGACTAAACTGGGATCCTTTAGGCTGATGCATGCGCCTGGTGATGAAAAAAACAAACACTGCATAAGATGAATCACAACTGGTTTTGGCATCGCAAAGTTGAGTAACTCTTTGTAAGTTTTAGTGAATAATCTGAAGATACTGAGGGCCTCTCACCTATTGGTCCTACAGGTTTCTTGATGAATCGGCCCTGAGCGAAGGCTTTGTCGATGGACTCCAACAATTCTGGCATGTGATCACCAAACCGTCTCAGTCTGTTGGATCTGCTGGCCATTAGCTGCTTTTTTCTCTTCAGTTTAGACTCCAGAGAGACCTGGATGTTCTTTTCCTCCATGCTAAAAAATTAAGAAACACTCAGAAACTTTATCAAGATACAGCAAAATCATCAATCATGTACAGATGGGTCTTTCTTTAAAGGCGACATATCATGAAAATCTGACTTTTCCAGGTTTTAA
>NW_015668405.1:0-917 GCF_001515625.1 Sinocyclocheilus rhinocerous
CAAAGTTGGGTTGAAACAACCCAGCATTTTTTAGAGTGTAGATATCAGATATGAAAAAAAGAGATTTGCCGTTAAAATATAAATGGAGCTACTTTCTGTAGATACTGTAGATCAATGATTTTGAATATCTTTTGCTCATTTTGTGCTCATAATTTTGTTTTAATACAAGCATAATTTATACAATATATATGTACATACATAATTCAATTCAGTTGATTACGCTTCTAATTCCAAACAGTGATATCATTTGTAGTCACACAATCTCTGTTTGAAATTAAGTTACATTTTGAGTTGAAAATCTCACCTAACTAAAATGTAAAGACTTCATTTAGGGACATAAAATCTACTGGGATTAAAGCAGTAAATATCTTATGTTTCATTTCATTTATGAGGTTTCATTGAAATGTATGTAGTGATTGTGTAGTTCGTATGTCAGCTCATTTAAAATGTTGATTTGGTTGTTTTCTAAAGCAGCTATATACTTTTCACTTGATCTGAGTTGCATTCACAAAATTTCAATTTAAAATAGTGTAATTTGAAGTGTAAACAAAATAAAACAAAATAAAAGAGAAAATAAGACTTGAATATTTAACATGAAGTTGTAAGAACTTTATGTTGAGGTATAAAAAACTACTGGAATTAATGCAGTCAGTGTCTTAGGTCATATAGTTTCATTTTATGAGGTTTCATTTAAATGTATATAGTGGTTTTATTTAGTTTGTGTAGTGTCTGCAGTATATATCAGCTGTAGTGATGTCGAATAATATGAATGATGAAATTGTTGTGATTTTTACTGCATTCCACACGTCTGCAGCTGAAAGTCATGTTGAAATGATGTGAGTGATGCAGGGCAGAAGAGTGCTGGAGCTGCGGTGTGTTTTCTTTGTGTTTGTGAATGTGTTGTGTTTGTCTCCTGC
>NW_015668406.1:0-533 GCF_001515625.1 Sinocyclocheilus rhinocerous
GACAGACAATATGGACAATGTTGATTGTTTACCTCACCAGGAGGTCGACATAACCTCTAAGACCGAAAAATTTTCTGTCAGTGACTGTGACCTTGACAGGCATTGCTATAACTTGAGACCTAGGCTGGCGCCAAGAATCACCTCTGGGTGGTCAACTAACAGGTGGACAAATACATACCACACTGACAGACTAGACCTTAAATGAGGCAGTAAGCACGCCAGTGAAAGCTCATTGTTCTCTATTCAACACTGCAGAGTTTGTCTGTTGACATGTTACATGTTTTGATGTTAAAAACAAAGAAAGTTGTAAAAACCAGAAAAAGTATCCCATTTTGCATCTGTGATGGGTTAGGTGCTGTTTTCTTTTAATTGAAATGGGTCGCTGCAGAATATGTATGTTGGTTCAACTGTACTGTCATGCCAGTTGCTGCCATGTCAATACATGCCCCTGTGTGATCTGACACTGTTTACAACTGTTCATGTATGAGGTTTAGGGATGCACCGATACCACTTTTTCCAGTACTCGCCCGATA
>NW_015668407.1:0-675 GCF_001515625.1 Sinocyclocheilus rhinocerous
CAAGGAATTTGACCGTCTTAAGTTGCGTCAGGGAGTGCTGTTCAGACACATCCTGGACCCTAGGGATGGGGAAGAGATCTGGCAGGTGGTTGTTCCTGAGCCTCTACAGCGTGAAGTGTACGAGGGACAACATGAACACGGAGGTCATTTTGGAGAGAGAAGTACATTAAATCGAATGAGACGAAGTTATTACTGGCCTACCATGTCATCATGCAAGACTGAAGACGGCTGTGGAGGTTGCAAACGCAGCATCTCAAGAGGCTTCCAGAAAGAGAAAGAGGATTTATGACCGCAAGTCATCTGGAGCTCTTGTGAGGCCTAGAGATCGGGTGCTACTGCGCAATCACAAACACAGAGGTAGAAATAAATAAATAGAATATAGTAGAAATACATACTTCTGGTCCTAATTAGGCGACGACCAGCACATGAACTGTTGCGCTGTGCTGCTTACTTTAGAAAGCAGTAAAAGAGCCCCTTCCTGCACCAAAAACCAGTCGTCTGTGTATGAGAGTCTTAAACAAGGACTGGTGGGACATTGTCCTGCTCCACTTCACAGACGCTGATTGAAAGTAGAATTTTAGAATGACTGGACATTCATTTATGACACTTTATTCACCAAAGAGCAGCTTGTTCCGCACGTCATATGTCATTACGCTATTTTTACATCACTGCATA
>NW_015668408.1:0-615 GCF_001515625.1 Sinocyclocheilus rhinocerous
CACTCACACACTAAAATTCCTATCGTTATGGGTTCATGCCATAGGAGTAATGTTTTTTCTGCTGTACAACTTGTATTTTCTATATCCTTACCCTAACACTACACCTAAACCTACCCCTAACACAAAACTACAGTTGTTTTAGATTTTCAAAACACAAAACTAGTTATTTAACTATTTCTTTTAAATGCATAATAAATTGATTATAAGTACCAATGCTTTAAACACTTATTTATGTAATTTTTACATTAAATGTTACAATATGTCCACCCTGTTACAGTGCAAAACAGTAACAGGGTGGACAGTAACAGGGGGGACATTTTATGCTAAAGTCAGCTATTGCTACTCATGTAATAAACAACAAGCTAGTGTGTAGTGATCACAGAGGAAGATTTTAAAGCTGCTTATTAACCATATTTTCAAAATTACGAAAAATTATCAGTTTCCATTAGAAATAAGCATAACAGCGTGGACATGTTATGCTATACCACATCAGTGAATCATTATAAAACACTGAAAAAAGGATGAATTAATGATTGTTAATTACTCTGCTTCTTGTAGATAGTGTAGGGTATCAGACAATTTAAGATTTGATCAAGAACATGGTTGAAACACGAG
>NW_015668409.1:0-485 GCF_001515625.1 Sinocyclocheilus rhinocerous
AACTAATTAATAATCTGAGATAAAGAAAGTTTCATACTAATTAAAATCTCTGCCCATTTCATGTTTTGAGCCCAAACCAACTCAGATATACATAAACTAATGCCTTTTGCATAGCACAACACTTAATTGTAAGAAAATATATAATTAGCCCCATACATCAATTAAACTACTAAATGACATTATGATAAACTAATAGTAAATTGTTCGAAAAAATATCCGCTATAGCACACACAGCTGTTTTTTTTTAATTTGCACTTCATATGTCTTATAATAATTTTACAGCTTTAAATGTATGCGACTGTAAATCTATTAAACTACAGCACAGCTGACCTAAAGGTTTCAAACCAAGTGCAAATTACAGAATATTATTCCCTAAATTTCACAGGCTTTGTTTTTCAGATTATTCCTTTGGTATTGTTTAGAGTATATACAATATTAAGTGCATTTAAATCCATTAAACCACAACACCATTTGACATTAAGGTA
>NW_015668410.1:0-532 GCF_001515625.1 Sinocyclocheilus rhinocerous
CTAAAAAAAGTAATTTAAGTTAATCCTGTTCATTCCCAATCCTACATTTGCTCTGCGTGTCATGCTTGACTCGAGAGCCGCTGTGGGAGCAACTTCAGCACATACACGACTATAATATTATATCACATCTTATCCCTGACCGTAACACATACTAATACAAACCAAGTGATCTGCTAAATTACAAGATGATGTGAACTGCTCCTTGCCAATTTTGGAAAAAATAAAAATCTGTGCCAAAAGCAATGGAAACGCATTAATACTTCATATAGGCATAGAGTGCAATTACAATAAAAGAAAGCAATGCAAGACAAAAAAAAATCTAATTTTCCTTTAACTGCATAATGTGCCATTAAAGTGAATTTGCCAATGACTATGACAAGAAAACATGAACATATGTCAGCCAAACCGCTCTAACGCTCTGATGAATGAGTTTAATTCTGCTTCTTAATTTCTAGATAACAAAAGACATGTGACGCATGGGCATATGTAAATTATATAACAATATACAACAACATATGGACACATTTTACAG
>NW_015668411.1:0-926 GCF_001515625.1 Sinocyclocheilus rhinocerous
CTAAACGCAACGCAATTCAAAACGTATTTATAACATGAAAAAAAACCTCCAACATCTGTCATATTAAGTACGGTTCTTTAATTTGCAACAGTATCTTTGTCTGTATACTTTACAGTCATGTCTTTGTTGACATTTTTCCTAATTTTTCTATTTTTCCATAAGCCATTATTAATGAAATGACATTTATATGTAGCCCTCCCCAATGTAATAAGAAAATAAAATTAAAACCTAAAAATAGATAGATGGATATTTCACTCCAAAAAGTTTTTGGTGGGTCTCAAGAATAATAAAAAAGACAGACAAGAAAGTTCCCTTATGCAGAGTTAAAGTATTATTTATATATGCTTTAGGATAATAAATTGTATCATGTGTTTATATTTTATTAAATTTATTAAAAGAAATGTACAAACCGCTAAAACATGATTAACATACTGATGTATCAGATCCATTTTACATGCAATTTCACTTGAGAGTAGTAAATTAAAATGGCTTTAGCAAACTTCTGACCCTTCAGAACAGAAATGAAAAATGTAAAAAACTGAGAAGCAGGTTTTCAAAGCTGAAAAACAAATGCTATAGGCAAAAATGTGATGACATAATGCATCATTTCAAAACAGAAAGTATTCATACTGTAGTCCTAAATCTTATTTTCATATTTGTGGTGTATATTCATTTATTGTACCCAATTACCAGTGGTGCTTCATTTCTACCTTTTTTATTATCATAAGGGCTAAAGTATGGGAAGAGTTTCTCAGTGAAAGACTGACCAGTGAAAGAATGAATGCAAGACCTGGACTCCACATCATGAAAGGAGATCAGACCCTCCTCATAATTCACAAACACACCCACTACCTGAGGCTTCACTTTTGGAAAGAGGTCATTAGGGGGAGATGCACAAGCCAGATACTGATTCTCATTCCTCAGTA
>NW_015668412.1:0-1145 GCF_001515625.1 Sinocyclocheilus rhinocerous
TCTCTGAATCTCTCTTTACACTGATCATCTGTACAGATCTCTCTCTGATCTCCAGTGATTTCAGCAATGAGAATATCATTAAAATACCATCTCATCAGATAATTTGGGTTGTTTATGACACCAGGATCAAAAGTAGCAGTTTCTCCCTTCTTCACTGACTTAGTCTTTGTTTTATCCATCTCTGCGCCAGGAACATCTGGATCACAAATAAACATCTGCTGCATGAAACAAGAAAGAACTGAAAGCATGGATCTAGACGAAAATTAGCAATAAACAAAAAAACACATTTAAAGCTTAAATAGAATATGAAATGTCCAGTTTATTGTTGGGAATGCGTTGTGTCACAAAAATAGCATCACTGATTATAGTGAGAAGGTCTGGACTCCATAGCAGCTTTCATTGGCCAAGGAGCACCCAGAGGCTGTCTGACTGACATGTAAAGCAAGCAATCACAGTTCATTCTGTTTAGGGGCGTGAAAATGTAACATCAATGTCTCTACAATAACAGACCAGTATGTAAAACTCTTGGATGTATTTTAAAAAGTCTGTACCGTGATCTTCACATAATTCAAATACTTCAGAGAATCCAGCATTTAGTTAATCCTGATAAACATTAAACACGACGGCGTTTCTCTTCCATGAGGGGGTTTGGCATCATGGCAGCTTTGTTTCCAGGTGTACTGTTAAAAAGCACGACACGCACATCTCTGGGAAATCCTGTAGAAATCAACCAATCAGATGACGACTTTTGAAAGCATTTCCAATTTTGTGTGCCATATGCATCGGACGTTCAGCTAACGGTCTGTAGGCATGACATCTGAGACTATGGCCCTCTGTCTCAAATGGCACACTTTCTTGTAGACTTACAAGGGACGCTGTGTATGTGTGTCCGTTAAGTCCACAAGACTGTAGGGCATCTCATTTGTCATTTCAGGTTTCTAACAGAAGCTGCAGTGAGGCAATGACTTTATCAATCAGCAATTGGCTCATTTACTTGTCCATCCCTGACCTAAAGTCTTTGCTTTTGCTGAGTCTGCACTGGTGCGAGCTTCGCAGCAGATCCAACAGTCAAAGCAGCATTACGTCATGAAAGTGCAAACTCGTAGGAAGACTGCAAGTGTTTAGGGTGCCATTTGGGACAGGGC
>NW_015668413.1:0-713 GCF_001515625.1 Sinocyclocheilus rhinocerous
TGTTGTGTTCTGCCTGAGGCGCTTCTGAACATGACTGGATGTGTGGCAGGCGGTGTCGTGCCCATCAGGGAGCTGTGTGACCTGCAGACGGGTGAACAGTGTATAATAGTGGGCGCCATATTCAAAAACATGGAGCTGCCCTCCATCCTGAAGGAGATCAGTGAGGAGGTACAACTCCACCTGATGTTACAAACGCACGCTTCCTGTCCTCTCAGTCTTCCCTTCTTTAACATGTCTTTTCTCTCTCTTCTTCAGCACAATCTATTGCCTCAACCACCTAGTGCCAAATACATCAGCCAATCAGATGAGCTTATTTTGGAGGATGAACTGCAGAGGATGAAACTGGAAGGCAACATTGACACTCCTAAGTTTGTAACAGGTGGGATACAGGAAAGTTAGGGAACATTTTTCAATAAATAGTAAGACAAACTGATCCGTCTCAGTCTTCTCGGGCTTCTCAATCTTCATGTTTTTTGAAATGGTATTTTCAGGTAGTGTTATTGCTATCATGGGTGCAGAGAAGAATGATGGGAAATTCACTGTTGAAGACTTCCTCCACGGACCCCCAGACAGCCTCTCAGCTCAGACAGGTGCAGAAACACGCCTGACATGACTGACCAGAGATCCGGAGTTTTTTTTTTAGACATACTGATGTATGCAGCAGTTTAAAAAATCTGGCCAATACATAACTGTTATGGCTGTTAACTGATAAA
>NW_015668414.1:0-715 GCF_001515625.1 Sinocyclocheilus rhinocerous
GCCTAAAAACAGACTTTAGTCACATGAATGACTGTAAATAATTTACGAAATGTACCATATCCTAACTGCATGAGCTTAATCAGATTTGTCATAATTATATTTTACTAAATAAATATCTGGGGGACCAGATATAATAGCCATGGTGCACATTCTTAAATTGCACACATTTATGTGCATATGGCAGTGCAGTACATAGTATTTCTTCTTCATTATTATTTAACATCGTTATTTAAATCAGTTGAAGTAACCTATCAGCTGACTTACTAGAGTTGGGTGTGTCCAATAAGAAATCTAAAATATGCACTCCTAGGGTTGCTTCAGGACAACATTGGGAACCACTTGTATATGCATTTTTTATCCTCTTATGTCAATTAATTTTCCACAGGAAGTGAAATGACTTTCAGTCCCACCACCATAATATTACATAATAATCAGCTGAACCTCACAAAATAAACTGGTATATAGACTAATGTTTTGATTATTTAATGTAATAGTGATCATATATTATGCAATCTTTACTATACAAACTTTATTATCATGAAATATCAATACTGTCAGACCACATTTATCTTCGAAATAATAATACAACTGTCTCAGTACTGAATTGATATATTGGTGATGATCTGGTAGTGAGGAACAAGTAAGATGGTAAATTATGTGACAGATTCACAGTGTTCAGTTCAGATGTGCTTTACCTTTCATGTTAGTTGACAGA
>NW_015668415.1:0-533 GCF_001515625.1 Sinocyclocheilus rhinocerous
TAACAGATGGACAGACAGATGGAAAGATGACAGACGAATGGATAGACAGATGATGGAAAGATGGATGGATAGATGACAGATGGACGGATGGATGGATAGATGGATGATAGACAGACGGACAGATAGATGACAGAGAGGTAGATGTATATTATTATTAGTATTATTATTATTATTATTGTTGTTGTTGTTGTTGTTGTTGTTGGGAGAAAAATAACAGAAAAAAAAGAGAAAAATGTTTAGACTGAAAGGATTTTAATGGGAATTCTGTCATTAACTATCATATCAAAAATTCTCCTCTCCACAGAAGAAAGAAAGGAAATATTAATGACAGAAACTACTGTATATGATGATTTCAGACCCCTCCGTTTGTGCATCATTTCTAAAGCATCAGTGAGCAAAGACACCAATGACAACACAAAAAAGTCTCCTCAGGTAATGAATATGATGATAAACTGACCTGCCATTATAGGGGCTACAGAGTGACGTAAATCATCTGCGATAGCCAGTGTTTCTGTTGTTGTTTTGGTTTGGTT
>NW_015668416.1:0-581 GCF_001515625.1 Sinocyclocheilus rhinocerous
TATGACTCACAGAAATAGATATTTTAAAGTATGGTAAAAAGAGAAAACCATTATTTAAATTTTTTTTTCTAAGTTTCACAATATTGTAGTTCTTTCTGTATTTATGATCAAATAACTGCAGACTTGATGATCATAAGCGACTTCTTTCAAAAACATTAAACGTGTCTAAAGTGATACTACTATACAAGTAAAAATATACAAATTTTAAAATGAAATGTTGTATAAATAAAAAGGTTAGGAATAATATATTGTTTCAAGTGCTTTTTATTGGGGGTGGGGGCCTCCAACATGAATTGTGCCTAGGGCCTCCAAATGTCCAGAACCGGCCCTGGACTGGCATATAGGGGATGTTACGGTTATGGGGGGGAAGGTTGAGTCTTCACAGTGACGGCAGGATGTCATCAGCCGTGGACAGGGAAGTCCGAAATTATTTTATTTATTCTACAAGATTTATGTGCGTTGTTGTTGAGCTCAGCCATTGGAGATTACTGTCCTCCCGAATAGTATGTTGTTTGCCTGTGCTGGTTATTGCACACAGGGCATGTGATTTATGCTTGGAGTTTCTAATTAAGTGTGCTTTG
>NW_015668417.1:0-846 GCF_001515625.1 Sinocyclocheilus rhinocerous
GTATTTTTTGCCTAAATCAATGTCAAATTATGTTTTATTAACAAAATTCGGGAGGAACATGTTGAAATAACCAACTTAATAAATAAATAGTAAATACAGCCAACTTACCTCTGTCCCACGACAGTTTTTCCAGCATCCCTCCTTGGCATCCAACCCCTAACTATTCTTATCCCAGCTTCAGGAAATGGGAGAGTTCTCTGGGTTCGTGCTATATTTCAAGCTCAGAGCTCTCCCCTCGGATAGCATGCCAAATATGCTTAATATTTGCTTTTATATGCTTATCTGATTACATGTAAGTGCAAACTCATGATTTTTTTCAGTAAACTGCATGAACTGTTAACACTTACTTGTGCCATGTCTTCTTCTGTCATATTACTTGGTAATTTCAACATACAGTACATCTTGATAGTGATTGTGCCGATTCCCGTGAACTCATGTCAGTGTTTGAATGTTTCAATCTCATACAGCAAAATGATTTTCCTACACACTTAAAAGGTCACACACTGGACTTGGTCTGTAGTGCTGGTCTACATAATGTTTCTGTGCTTGGCTGTTAGATTGGACTGTCTGATCCCCTCTTCATTGAGCTAAACTGTTATATACCTCTTCCCCGTCTTATGGTGAAATCCACCATACCATAACCTCAATTCTATTCCATAACTTTTCACATGCGAGTTTAAAATATCCAAGCCAACAACAATGGCTAGCAAACAATGGCTAGCAAACAGTGGGTCTTGTCATCCGAAAAAACCCCAAAAAAGAAAGAAAACCTGACAATGGACACAAATCTAAATTGCATGCAGAGGATAGTACAGACTGTCGTAAGCCTCATTTACACGGCTGGTG
>NW_015668418.1:0-2155 GCF_001515625.1 Sinocyclocheilus rhinocerous
GAGATGCTAACGGTCTAATCAGATTCAATGATCTTTGCTAAGCTACAGCTAAAAGTGCTACCGCCAGACACGGAGATTGGCTGAATGGATTCGAAAACGGTAAAACTCAACTGTTTAACTTAACTGGGAGTTGGAAAATGAGCCTATTTTCAAAAATAGTGGAGTGTTCCTTTAATACATTATGCCACATAAAGGCCAGATATAAAAACAATTTATGCCTTTTTTGCAGCGCTGATACAAATCTGCCGGCAAGCAAGTGCTGAAAAGCAGAATCAATATCTATTTGTTTGAGCAGGATGAGCGATTAATGGCAAATTGTTTACTTGTGGTGCTGAGATTGGCTTTGCCGCATATTGTGCCAGACACATTCACCTGATAAAACAAAACGGATTCTAATCTTCAATGCCTCGGCCTTGAATATACAATCAAATGTCCTCCTTGCACAGTAAGTGACAATCGCATGCAAAATGAACCGGGATGGCTCTCAGCGCGCTGCCCTGATTAATCTCATCCACCAATCAGCTTCAAGTCAGATGGCTTCATCAACCAATCGCACATGGCATAAACAGCATGCATAGCCAATCCCTGCTCCACGGCGGACTGTAAGTGGTAAAAATCAGTCTTAAATAAGCTTCTCAGCTTCTGTGCTGAATGACTTCAACCTTATTTAAAACAAATGCATATAAGGAAAGGGTAAGGTAAGAATATTCGTAAGGCAAACAATCTTTAGAAAAGCGAATAAGAAAAAAAGTCCAGATAGGAAAAAATAATACTCCATTTGGCGATAAGATTTTCTCTCTCTGTGAAAAACTATGGGGGAGTGTGACCTTTTTTTTTGGCTCAATAATCATGGGCTGAAGGAGAAAAATGGGGGCAGAATAATATAGTGTTTTCTTTCTCTGTCCCCAAGGACATTTTATTATGCTTTCAATAATTTAGTGTGCTTCTCTTGTTCGGTGATAGCTCCCTTACATCCAGACTCTTTGCAGAGGACGCTATATCATCTTTAAACTCTCATATTCGTCCTCTGCTCGGATGTTTCTTTCTATTCATCAGCCCTTCCTCTATCATTCTGTCTTTTTGCTCGTTTTTCAGATTGCAGCTGCAGCACGCACCTGCTTTTCAAATGATAAGTGTGTGGATATACATCATTCTGCCCATTAGTAAATATCATCTTGGCTTACGAAAGCCTCAAAGTGACCTTCACTTTCCCTCAATAGTGAGCAGAAGGTCTAATAACAGCTCAAGTGACAGTGATCTGAATTCATCAATACAAGATCTCACCCGCCACTGCCCATTGCGTATCTGCTACGAAACCAAGGTCAGACGGTACATCTAAATTACACCCTACATTTGACTTCATGCATTGTTTTCTGGTTGCTTATGTGCATTAAAACACAGGCCGTGGGTCAGTGACGGAATGCAAAACATGGGAAGTGCTGACACCCAGAGGATGCTACTAGTCATTGGCATCCATGTCGGCAACAAATGAGTGTGCGAGCAAAAAAAGGGATGGTTTAAAAAAATAATAATAAAAAGAAGAGATATATATAAAAAAAATAAAAATAAAAAATACATCATGTTGTCTGATATCTTTAAAAAAGTTTCTTTAAAACGTCTTTTTTTATTGATGTTTTCTCTATCTGTCCCTCTGATGGCTGAAGCTCACAGGTCTAATCCACTGTTCTGTGTGTGTGTGTGCATTTCTGCTGTCAGTACCCTGCTTAGAATAAATATTTGAACAGCTGTGCTTACACATCTGATTGATTAACCTCACTCCAGGGGCAGGAAACACAACTTAGGTTTGCACCCTTGCCACATCGCATAATCTTTCCTGTCTTGCGCCATAGTAGGCCTACTCAAAATGGCCCACGTAAACCAACTCTCAATTAAAAGACCACAAATTTCCTACCCATGAATGTTAACAATACAAAATAAAGCCAGCAAGTGAGGTAAAAAATAATATATATTTTTTCATGAATATTATATTATAGGCTCCAGGATTATTTATCCATTATACAGTGTAAACATTTTTATAATGATATATGTATAAATGTATATATGCAATTATTCATTATACATGTAATTGCTTATCAATGAACGAATGAGAGTGTGATATATACAGTGGGTACGGAAAGTATTCAGACCCCCTTAA
>NW_015668419.1:0-567 GCF_001515625.1 Sinocyclocheilus rhinocerous
AGAGTCAGTCAGAGATCCACAGTCAGAGAATGAATCAGAGAGTCATTCAGCGATTCACTCAGCGATTCACTCAGAGAGTCAGTCAGAGATCCACAGTCAGAGAATGAATCAGAGAGTCATTCAGCGATTCACTCAGCGATTCACTCAGAGAGTCAGTCAGAGATCCACAGTCAGAGAATGAATCAGAGAGTCAGTCAGAGATTCACAGAGAAAGTTTGTGGTTTTTTACTCGAGTGATTCATGATTCTTCATATCTGCTGTGTTAATGACTTGATGTTTGGCTCCATCAGTTTTGTTTCTTTGAAATCATTAACGGAAATCAGAGTCAGTCGTGTTTGATGAACGCCTGAACCTCGCAGCTCCTGCAGGCGTTTGTTTGCTGTTTCCATCAGCTTCAGCGTGCACAAGTGTGAAATGATGCATGTGTGTGGTTACAGCAGAGGAGAAAGTGTCGCACCGGACAAGTGTGTGTATGTGTGTGTGTGAGAGTGTGAGTGTGTGTGTGTGTGCGTGCGTGCGTGCGTGTGTGAGTGTGAGAGTGTGTGTGAGAGTGTGTGTGTGAGTGTG
>NW_015668420.1:0-485 GCF_001515625.1 Sinocyclocheilus rhinocerous
CACTCAAAGTTTAATTTGTTAACAGATATCATAAACTGTCAATAACAAATACTTACACACTTATAAGGTCCTGTTTATTAACATTAGTTAACATGAACAACCAATGAGCAATATTTTTACTGCATTTATTAATCTTTGTTAATTAAAAACAATTCCTTGTTTGTTCGTTAGTTCACACTGCATTGACTAGATACACTTTTGATTTTAAAAATGTATATGTAAATGCAATTAACATTAACTAATATTAACAAATGCTGTAAAAGCGGTTTTACTTATTGTGAAATGTTATCAAAATACTTATACAGCATTTACTAATTAATGTTAATATCTGGCACATACAAATACATTTGCACCCCTTCAACATGTTAACATTAGTCAATGCAAACAGTATATTACAGTTTATAATAAATCAACATTAATAAATGCTGTTAAAAATGTTGTTTGTTGTTAGTGCATGATACTTAATGCATTACCTAATGTAAACA
>NW_015668421.1:0-968 GCF_001515625.1 Sinocyclocheilus rhinocerous
GAGAAAGGAAAAAATTAAATTGCATCATATGACCCCTTTAAACATTAATTAAAATAAATAATATTATATTGGCTTTATATCGGCCATCGGCCACCCCGCTTTCCAAGATATCGGCATCGGCCGGCAAAAAAACAATATCGGTCGACCACTAATACAGAGTACTAATAAGCTTAATTTTTGGTAATCTATTCTTAGGAAAGAACTTTCATTTGAAATTTGCTCTTTTCTTTTCTTAAGGTTTTTTTTTTTTTTGTAGGGCTGCACAATTTGCCCAAAACTTTAATTTACAGATCAATATTACAACAACAAAAACAACAATAATTTTATAGTGCATCTGTAAAATTTCCATACGTATATTTATGGCTGTTTTAATCTCTTGTTTTCAAACATTAAACCCTCAAGTTTTTATTTTGGTGGCAAACTACAGGGAGCTCTTCTGGGGATAGTTCACAAAAAAACTGTCTTCATGTAGTCACCCTCAGGTTGTTCCAAACTTGTAAGAATTTCCTTATTCTGCTGATCACAAATGAACAGTTACTTATTCCTTTGACTTCCATAGTATTTTTTTCTTACTGTTGAAGTCAATGGGTACCAGCAACTGTTTGGCAGTTTTAATTCTTGGGTGAACTGTTCCTTTAAACTACTTATTGTTGACAGCAGTCAGTTTCTAAGCGCTTCTTATTATCAGTTTGGGAAGATGGTTGGTTCTCAAATGCTATAAGGGACCAAAAAGCTCACAGCAAATGCAAAGATGGGGTTTGGGATGAACAGCATTTACTGCAAACTGAGCCGCCATGAGACATTGAAAACACTGACCAGATCATGAGCAGCATAATACGCTGAAATACGCAGCACAAATATTCAATTAAATTGCAGTCTTCCTGATTTGATAATCACACAAAAACCATATCACGAATTAGGTTTTATTTGGATTAATCGTGCAGCCCTATTCAAGCTTTTTGCTCGAG
>NW_015668422.1:0-1093 GCF_001515625.1 Sinocyclocheilus rhinocerous
TTATGCAGTTAATGAATAGTTTAAATTTAAAATTCAGCTGCCAGTGATTATTTTTCACTAATATTATAGCATACACACATTAAAGTAGTTTACTGTAAAAATAAAAATAAAAATACAGCAATTTGAAAATTACTGTAATCAGAAAATACAGGAAATTGCTGTAAATTGAATTACAGCAACGGTACTGTAAAAATTACAGTCACCGGCTGGCAACCCTGCTGCCAGTGTTTTACTGTAAAATCTACAGGTATTTTTTTACAGTGTAGGTCTACCTGGTGGTTTTAAGAGTAAGTAATGTATTACTTGTGACACTAGATGTAGAATCACTATACTAATATTCCACATGATGGCGGTATACAAGCTATTTACTTCTTTTTACTTGACTGTTTTAGTAACAAGAGTCCTAGCATTGATTGTTTAAAGGAATTGACGAAATTAGTATTGACTAAAAACGTTTTTATGTATAAAAAGGGAACTGTAATGGGGAGCACAATGGCCCCGAATTATGCAAATTTATATGTTGGTCATTTTGAACATGAATGTGTATTTAATCAAATGGTCAATCCTTTTTTATCTAATATATTTCTGTGGTGTCGATATACAGACAATATTTTTCTTATATGGTGTGGCTCGGAGAATGATTAACTTGATTTCCAACAATTTTTAAACCGTAGTAGCGAACATCTTAAATTCATTGTTGACTTTGATGCTTGTCAAGTTAGTTTTCTTGATTTACTCATAATAAAAGATAAATAATAGATTGGTGACAGATTTGTATAGAAAGCCTACGGATAGAAATACAATATTAAACGGTCAGAGTTTCCTACTCCTCTAAAGAAAAGTCTTCCGATTAGTCAGTTCAAGCGGATTCATAGTATTTGCACGTATAATGAAATGTATGAAAAACAGTGTAAGGACTTATACCAGAGGTTTCGTGAGAGAGGTTACACAAATAAATGGATTAGATAATATCGATCAGAAAGAATGCCTTGCTCGAACACATTCGAAATCGACTAACAATAGTCTGTCTTGTATTATCCAATATTCTGCTTTAAGTAATGAGTTTGCAAACATAGTACAAAAACACTGGCAT
>NW_015668423.1:0-522 GCF_001515625.1 Sinocyclocheilus rhinocerous
AATTAAGTTATTTTCACAAGCAGGTGCTTCTATCTTGGTTGCTTTCCTATAAACATAATTGTTTTCAAACAATTTCCAATTGTTGCTGCAGTGTTGCTGATATATGTACACTGAAAAAAGAGCAATATCATGCTTTCATGGGCAGCCTAGCGAACCAAAGAATATAATCAATATAATCACAACAAAATAAACTTTTTTTTCTTTATTGAATAGTAAAATGGATTTAGGTGAAAAAATTAAAAGAAGAAAAAAAGAATAGTAATAGAAAAAGAATAAGAATTTTTGTAAAGATTGATTAATCTGAACTGCAAATAATATTTTTATTTTAAAATGTGCTCACATTATTTCCATTATTTATGTTACTTAGACAGGACGATGGGAAGTCGCTCCTAGAGGAGGAGAGAGAAGACTGCAAACCCTGCTGACAAACTCCAGCTGGCCCAGGACGAAGCCACGGCATAAAGCTTGTTTTATTTCCAATTAGTAATGGACAGGTTCTTAAAATTTATAATTCTGTTCTGC
>NW_015668424.1:0-1423 GCF_001515625.1 Sinocyclocheilus rhinocerous
TCTGTGGAGTGCTGGGACAGGAGAGAAGACCTCCAGATTGCAGGTGGAAAGCGGTTTCTTTTCTTCTGGCTTCATTTGCAAATTTCCTTGTTTCGACCACCCCTGACCCTAGACAGGGGAGGTATGTAACACAGAATTATAGAGTATGTAAACCTGAACATGGATACACAGTCAGTATCTCCATAACCACTAGGTCAGTGGAGTCAAGGATGTGTATCCTTTTAAGTTTCGGCAGCAAAACCTGTAGAATACAGTTTCTACAATATAGGTTGTTATTTCTTGGTTTAGTTAAGTATACAACCTTTATCTGGATAAAGAGGGGGAAAATAAGCCATATTATGATTACCATAGAAATGAATTAAACAAAAAAAAGACAAAACCTTGGATGAAAATGACTTAATTTTTCAAAAGACATTTCCAAAATTAAAATCACATGATTTGAAGACAACAACAAAACCACAACTTACACACAGGGTCCAGTGACTTGCACAGAGGAAAAATCATGCAGTCTTTTGAGGAAGCATCAGCCTGTTGGAGACACAACATAAACATAAGTTACAATATTAATAAAAAATATGCAATAGGTGACCTGGGAAATGTTAACTTTGGAATCCAATGCCTGCTAGAATTGAAAGCACACAATCCCTGCAAACCGCCATCCAAAGCCACGCCTCCTCCAAAACACATGAACGTGCACAGACCAGATCAGAGACAACATTTTTGGATTGCATCATGTGAGAAAACTTTACAGTACAGAGAGTAACAGTACTACCATAATGAACAAAACTGTTTGCCTGCCATTCTCGCTCAGACTCTGCACAGCATACATGAAATGAAGACGTATGACATCTGCTTGAACAGGCTATGGTATGCAAACACGTTGACTTGACAGGGATCACATGCTTTCATTTAATTCGGACCGAACGCAATGAACGAACATTTTATGGTCCTACGCCTTCCACAGATGAAATATATTTATAAAATTACATTTAGACCACTTAGTGATTGCTATCAGGATACATGGAGACTTTCAAACAGCATAACAAAATGTTTCTGTAGAGAATCACCTATGGCACCTTTAAGAGATGAGAACAGTAGTAAAAGCAGTGCATTAAAATGAAACTACAAATTTCTAAAACCACTTACAGGCAGGGACAGAAACTGATCACAATGTAGAGGTGGTTGCCAAGTGGCCACACATGAATTGACAGCATGAACATCCTTGCCCAGATAAAAAAAAAAAAAACATTTTACAACTTAAAGCACAAATATCATGTAATATTAGTTACTGTTAAACAGGTTTATTAATGATACCTGTATTTCCTTTTGTCCAGAAATTATGGATAACTGAGAAAGGCAACAATTCACCACCTATTTCATAAGGATCAGAACGTTTTAGGTTACAAAAAAAAAAATAATTTGA
>NW_015668425.1:0-488 GCF_001515625.1 Sinocyclocheilus rhinocerous
TTTTCTTAGGCGCCAAGAATTGCTGGAGAGGGAGATACTAAGAGTGGGACGGGAGAGGTGGTTTTGGGTACTAAGTGGGTACTGAAATTAAGTGCTGGTGATGGGATTTAATTTATGTACTGTTAAGTGACCTGAAATGGGTTAATGGGTGAGGCCCTTAGGTAAGGTCCTCCTTTTTTGTTAGGAGAGGTGTCACGGTCTTGCCGTGTTTTGCTTTTGTTTTCTTTTTGTTCATCATCTGAGGATGTCCGTTTGTGATTGGGAACACCTGTCTGCAGATATTTAAATGTTTGTTTGCTAACTGGCAAGGGGGTAGTTGTTCTGTTGTTTTGTCTTGCTCTTGCAGGAATGGGCACAGGTGGCAGGTGTCCTTGGTTTGGAACTTCTACACCAGCAGATCCTTACTATTTCTTTTCAGTTTGTGGTAATGGATGTGATCGTCGGCATTTGAATGTTTATTTTATTTTCCCTGTTATGTCGTCCCCTAG
>NW_015668426.1:0-480 GCF_001515625.1 Sinocyclocheilus rhinocerous
ATACAGACCTCCAAAAGCTAACAATTACTTTTTAAAGGAGTTTTCAGATTTTTTATCAGACGTGGTTCCAAGTGCTGATAATCTCTTGATTGTTGGTGATTTTAATATACATCTGTGTTGTCCTTCGAGACCTCTTTCAAGAGATTTTGTTCAACTTTTGGACTCTTTTAATCTCACGCAATACGTCTCAGGTCCCACACACAAGCTGGGTCATACTCTTGATCTTGTTTTATCATCAGGTTTCTCTGTCAGTAATGTAACTGTTAATGAGGCCGGACTGTCTGACCACTGCCCGGTTTTGTTTGACAGTGTGATTACTTGTTCTAGCCCTGTAAACCAGTCTTCTACTTATCTTTCTCGATCTATTAACCCCTTCACGGCCCTGCAGTTCACCGAAGCTTTTATAGCCCTGCCAGCTCACAGTAGTGTCCTGGTAGCACAGGATATAAGTGTTGATGAGTTGACAAATAGTTTTAATTC
>NW_015668427.1:0-554 GCF_001515625.1 Sinocyclocheilus rhinocerous
ATATACTTTTGAATAACTCTCACGGTACTTTGACGTCATACACCATCATACATCATACATACGTCATGCGCAGCGCCACTTCAAATCGAACACACCTTATGAAATGTAAAATGACATACACAGGTCTGGGGGTGCGGTAGGTGGGTCAATTGCGTTAAAAATGTTGAAAGTTTTTTCCTCACGTTCTGTTCTTTATGCTGCTATTTGCACTTGTAAAACTAAACTCCTGGGGAATAAAACATTTGTGATATTTATAATGGGTCACAGACACATCCATTCTAATGCAATTTAATTATTTTTTTAACAGTCAATTTTTTCCTTTAATGGGTGATTGGTTAATGAGTGCCGGTTGTCAGGAAAAATAATCAACATAAACTTCCCTAGTGGCTTCATATGTTTTGATTCCATTCAAAATGCTCCTCTCGATTTACTATGCTGCATGCATGTTCACACTCAAAAACCTGTGTACATGAGTTAAAACCTGATGTGAGATTTAATTTCTGTCAAATATTCATTTAGTAAACGAGGGCCCTTGTGTTTCAAGTTACTAAAAA
>NW_015668428.1:0-898 GCF_001515625.1 Sinocyclocheilus rhinocerous
CAGCTGTCTTGATAAAAATGCTCAAGTCATTTGTTCAGGTAACCTTAGAATCCTCTTATAGTACAAAACAATTGCACCAAATACACTTGTAATGTAATTTTCCACCTTCTCTTTGACCATTCACACTGTTAAAATCAGGCTGTAAAAACCAGGGGCCTTGTTAAAAATAAACTTCAGCAGCTTGTTTCTAACTCTACGTTCTAATGTAATAAATGTAGCAGGTACAACAGATAACACTGCAAGATTTGGTGGACTTCCCCACATTTTACTGACAGATTTAGTTTTTCGGTTGCTTAGGAATAGTAGTATATATTCTATTTCCTCCTTATTACCTCACTGTGACTTGGCAGACCAATTTTCTTACAAACATACATGTTTTCTAACAAATAGACATGACATGAGATCATTGACATGAAAATGTGGCTGGTCATGTGTATTCATATATCTCACATACATAGTAAATATCTATTTTCAGAGGATGAAAAAAAATATGATTTTCCATATGCTTTTTTTTTTTACATTTCTGATTGGTATATGGGTCAGTACTGATTCATATACCAATCAATATACCGTAACCAGTCAACTTAAATGTTACTCTTTCAGAAGTCAGGTTGGTTGGAGGTTCTCGCTGCTCTGGGAGGTTAGAGATGCTTCATGATCAGACGTGGATGTCAGTGTGTGACGCTGCCTTTGACCAGCAGGATGCAGAGGTTGTGTGTAGAGAGCTGGACTGTGGGGCTCCTGTACAGGTGCTGGGAGCAGCTGCTTTTGGCAAAGGAGACGCTCAGATGTGGACACAATAGATTCAGTGCAGAGGAAATGAGTCTCAGATTCACCTCTGTCCAACGTCAACATCACATGAAAACAATAGTTCTCATTACAATGATGTTGGTCTGGT
>NW_015668429.1:0-1193 GCF_001515625.1 Sinocyclocheilus rhinocerous
AGTGAACTATACGACCTACTCGATTCAGCCGAGAAAAATATAATGATTCCATTTTCTGCCAAGCATAATTAATTTACTATAATGTACTATTGCTAGATTTCACCAGAGGAAATTATAGTTTATCAGATGATTCAAGTGCGCACATATTTCCCAATCACACTGAACCTTTGTGTTTTACGTCATGTGTTACATTGTTTAATGTGAACGTGAATTTCGATATTAGATATTCTAATTCTGTTCACATTATACAGGTTGATATTTCAGACCTGTTGTTGTTGATAGATCTGTGATAATAACCTAGCCTTGAATAAATCATCAACCGTTGAGATAATTTCTTCAGTGAATGAAAAACAGGCCCTGCAGAGCACGTCCTAAAATAATGCTTTATTAAATACAGAATTGAGATACCTTTACATTTGTTTTGATTCAAACGGAGGTAAACCTGTTCTGAGCTCATGAAATAAATCACACGCAGCAGAAGATTGGTGTAGCTCTTTATTTCTGGAAACAGCATAACTGTACACTGTACGCTACATGTTAGTGTGTGTGATGATCAGATAGAGTCTGAGAACAGACCCGTGACCAACACAGACTGCTTTCTGCAAGGCCAAATACACCGTTAGAAAACCAGAACCACCAGAATAATAGACAGATGTTCAGCGGGACTGTAGGGTTTCCTGACTGATTCAGTGGAGTCGGTTCTCCTCACACCAGCAGACAACAGCTGAGCCTAACAGAGCAAACTGAATCAGAGAAATAACAGACGGCAGGAGTTAAAACGGAGAATCACAATGCTTTTGATTGAAACAGAGATCACGATTCTCCCACGATTCTGAACAGACAAATAAACTGTGACATTTACTAAAGGTTCTGACAAAAAAAAAAAGAATTCATTCAAAAATTATTTTTTTTAAATGGGTTTGAATTTATGATTCAATGACTCACTCATAAAATGACACTAGATTAATGAACTTTTTTGAACGAATCTCCTGAATGAATGATTTGATGTGCTTTGACACTTGATGAATCAGTGTTTTGAACAAATCTCTTGAATGAATGATTCAATGACTCACTCATAAAGATTTCACTTGTTTCATTACCAGATGAATCAACTTTTTTGAATGAATCTCCTGAATGAATGATTTAAAGATGTGCTTTGACACTTGATGAATCAAGTATTTTTGAACAAATCT
>NW_015668430.1:0-544 GCF_001515625.1 Sinocyclocheilus rhinocerous
TAAAAACACAACAAAAAGAACCTTTAACATTTAAAAACAATAAAATAATACTCAATAAAAATGCACGAACAAAACAAACATTTCAAACAGATTAAAGTGCAGAAGAACACAACTATACAGAACATTAATAAAGAATCACAGCATTTTCAATCAATATCTAGATATCTTCTCTGGGTCAGCATGTTTTAGTCCAGATGTAAAAATGTCTAGTAAAGTATAAAAAAATGTTTGAATTTTAAGTCTTTGAGTATTTCTGCTGTTCCATAAGCACCACCTACTGCCATTTCTGTTCAGACCAATGCAAAAATTGGGCCGAAGCAGCACAGCATTAAATATATATTTTAAAAATGTTTTGAAGTTGTACATAACACAAAGATTATTGGAAAACCTTTTACAGGGAAATACTATTTTAGTATTTCTATATCAGAATTTCATGTTTAATGCAATGTGTTACTTGCCATTTCTTTGTAATTATTTGTAAAATTTACTAGCTTTTCTGAGTGAAAATTGTCAAGTACATTCATAATCTAGACTTTTTTGTGAT
>NW_015668431.1:0-472 GCF_001515625.1 Sinocyclocheilus rhinocerous
GTTGTAAAAAAAAATACAGATTAAAAAATAGACAAATAAATAAATAATGTAATATAATAAAAACAAAAGGTGTTGTAAACAAATAAACAATAAATAGATAAAAAGTAATAAATGGAAATACAATACAATAAATAAAATATGTAATAATGAAAACAAAAGGTGTTGTAAATAAATAAATAAATAAATAAATAATAAAATACAACACAATATATTGTAAACAAATACAAATTAAATAGATAAAAAATGAACAGATACATAACAAATAAATAAATTTATATGTAATTATAATAATAAAAAATTGTTGAAAACAAATAAACAAATAGATAGATAAAAATTAATTAATAGAAAATAAAAAAAATGTAATTACAATTAAAACAACAGGTGTTGTAAAAAAATTAACAGATTAAAAAATAGTTAAATAAATAATTAATTATGCAATATAATAAAAACAAAAGGTGTTGTAAACAAATAA
>NW_015668432.1:0-682 GCF_001515625.1 Sinocyclocheilus rhinocerous
ATGGCAGTGCAGTACATAGTATTTCTTCTTCATTATTATTTAACAACGCTATTTAAATCAGTTGAAGTAATCCATCAGCTGATTTACTAGAGTTGGGTGTGTCCAATAAGAAATCTAAAATATGCACTCCTAGGGTTGCTTCAGGACAACATTGGGAACCACTTGTATATGCATTTTTTATCCTCTTATGTCAATTAATTTTCCACAGGAAGTGGTATGACTTTCATTCCCACCACCATAATATTACATAATAATCAGCTGAACCTCACAAAATAAACTGATATATAGACTAATGTTTTGATTATTTAATGTAATAGTGATCACATATTATGCAATCTTTACTATACAAACTTTATTATCATGAAATATCAATAATGTCAGACTACATTTACCTTCAAAATAATAATACAACTGTCTCAGTACTGAATTGATATATTGGTGATGATCTGGTAGTGAGGAACATGTAAGATGGTAAATTATGTGACAGATTCACAGTGTTCAGTTCAGATGTGCTTTACCTTTCATGTTAGTTGACAGGCAAGAAAAGAGATGTGGATAGAAACCATTGTGTGAGATGAAAAGCATTGTGAGCTGCGAACAGGCTTGGTTACTTAATTCAAAGGATATTGAGGAAGTAAAAGTTTGTGTTAACTACCAGAAACAAAAAGCACAGCATATAATT
>NW_015668433.1:0-998 GCF_001515625.1 Sinocyclocheilus rhinocerous
TGCAATATACAGTTTGTATATTGTAATATTGTATATTGTAAAAACAAAAATTATACAAAGCCCCCATAAAACATGGAAACCCAACAATTAAGTAATGACATTTTTCAATTTTCAGTGACCTAAAGGGAGTAATACTGTACATTATTTATATGGTTAATAATTTGTTAAAGTATAAAAACACTAACTAGTGTATGAGCTAGTTAAACAATAATTATTTTTTTGCAGTGACAATGAATGAAGAACTCACAATTTGTATATAGACTTTTTATGAATTAATGTATAGACTACAATATATAAACTATGAGCTAACTATAATCTGAGTTAGATTTGTAAATACTTTATTTCTGTATTATAAAGTGGTACTTAATGTGTTAGTCAATGTTGAAATTAACATAACTGAGATGAATTAATGCTGTTGAAGTATTGCTCATAGGATTAACAAATATAACCTTACAGTAAAGTTTAACCTTTAAAGTACCTATTTATATGTTTTTTTTAATGCAGAAAAAGATTAATTTTTCGTATATGCATACAAAGTGCTTGCTGTAAGCCCATCTGATTCCTATTAATAACGTGACATTTAAAATGAAACTAAAATGCAGCAGAAGTTATGCAAACATTATGCAAACAATACTACACAATGAACTAAAGAAGGTATTATATACTGAGTAGGGATGCTCATTTTAACCGGTTAACCCAGGTTAACCCACCGTAAGAATTTTGACCAATTAATACAATCAGTTAAATGGTTTAAAAAGTCATTTATTTATTTTTTCAGTAATTTATCAAAATATTAAAAAAGGTTTGCTGCATAGTTAAAATACGCCTATAAAAATGGCGTTTTTTTAGAGAAAAAATAACCATAAGTCGCATTTAATTATTTCATTCAGAAATAGGCCTAATGCCGACGTGACATGTTTACAAACATTATAATAAACACTGTAAACATAACATTTAGTTCCCCTCACTCCACAACAAATCCTTTCAATTAACAGTAT
>NW_015668434.1:0-683 GCF_001515625.1 Sinocyclocheilus rhinocerous
TCCACTTTTGTGTGCCATATGCATCAGACGTTTAGCCAATGTTCCATGGGCGTGACGTCTGAGGCTGAGACTACTCGGCAGAGTACTTGAGCAACAGTACACTTGGCATAGGAGCTGGCATGATTTACATCAGACCTCTTCAGAAAGATCTAAACTTAGAGGTAGATAAACTGCATAAATAAAGCATGGGTAATGTATGTTTAGCTCTGCTATGTCTTATTGCTTTTTTATACTTGGAAAAGTTTTCAGAGGGAAAAACAGGACAAGGGCCACAAATAGCCTGTTTGTACTGCCAAGAAAAAAATTATGTTGCTGAAATGCAGAAGCATGTTGACCAATGTGAAATGTAAGTGATTCATGTAAAACTTTCTAACAATGGAATGTGAAAAAAATGTAAAAATATAAGTAGAGTTTAAATTGATGATTTCTACCTTGCCTATGTCTACAGTTATTTTCATTTGCTTTTTTTCAAGTGTGTGTGTGTGTGTGTGTTTTTTTAAAGCAGGTTGGACAGGAAACAGCAAAATGGTAGAGAGGGTTCCAGGCAAGAATCAAGTAGTGCTGGTAACACACAGAATATTAATAGAAGAGGCAGCAATGATTAAATTTCTAAAACAGGGTTTCTGCAGGATTTTTAAGCTCAAATTTAAAGGGGTCATATGACGCGATTTAAATTTTTCCTT
>NW_015668435.1:0-798 GCF_001515625.1 Sinocyclocheilus rhinocerous
CTACAAAATAGTGGATTACTTAGTAAATATTTATCCATGACATTTAATATTTGGGCTATCATTACTATACGTGTTTATCTTTCTTCAGAAAAAATATTAGCAAAATCAAAAATTTGAGCCAGGGAAATTTCTGAAATTTGGTTGATTTGACACGGAATGACCCACCTGCATCTTGTATGGCCTGAAGGTGACTAAATTAACAGCATATTTTCAGTTTTAACTGAACCCATCCCTTTATTCTTTTTTTTTCTCAAATTCTCCAAATTGAAGAATGACACAAATATCTGATTATTCATTATTACAGCCGCTGTTGTAGGTGAAGCAGCCTTTTTAATTTTTTAACACATTTAATTGTGTTTCATGTTGAATATTGTCACAGTGCAGAAGTAAACTGGGTGATGGTGTATCACGCTGGTCTTGTGAAGTTGTGATTGATTTGCACCGCTCTGTTTTCAGAGTAAAGAAAAGGATGTTACCAGCTCCGAAAGCGAAGCCCAAGCCTCAGGACAGCAGTGCGCTCCAGCGACCGTCCGTCTCTGTGGACTCCACACCTCCTCCAGCCGTCTCTGTAGACGCCGCTCCTCCTGCTGCTGTCCAGCGCATACCGTCCCCGCCGGAGCCCATCTGCCTGTCGGACTCTCTAGATGAGGACCTGAGGGCCCCGTCACTGGACTCCATCTCTCACGCTCTGGCCATGCTGAGCAGCGCCGCCAAAGACCTGGCCCAGTCCAACAGCTCGCCGTCCGCAGACGCGCCCAAACCGTCCCAGTCATCGCATGCGTCTCCACACCTGGCCAA
>NW_015668436.1:0-489 GCF_001515625.1 Sinocyclocheilus rhinocerous
CCTAAATGTCCACTCTCATCATGAAGAGATGTCAATACCGAGTTATGAAAAGAAGTAGGGAGCATAAGTTATCGTCTTACCCTATTGTCGGACAAAGGAATCACTCTGTACAACACTCCCTTTTCCACTACTAAATTTCCCCACTCTTTCTTCCAGAGCTTCAGATCTGGATGGTCAAAATTTACACTACTGGGAAGCTGCTTTTGACTAATGGCTAGCCTCACTTTTCCCAGACAAGCATCCAGTCCCTGAGCCTCCCTCAACTCATTAGAGTCCGAATTCCTCGGCTCATTCTGAGAAAAGGAAACAACATTACCTAATGCCTTTGACACATTGTCATCCTAAGAATTAGAAGTACGTACCCTCCACTCATTAGGACTTTCCTGATTCTCACATGTTATGACAGACTGACACAGAGCACGAACTCCAGGAGCTGAAATCTTTTCCCACTCATCATCAGGCGCTACACTAAAATGGGGACGTCTGGAC
>NW_015668437.1:0-773 GCF_001515625.1 Sinocyclocheilus rhinocerous
CCATTTAAGTGTGATCAGTGCGATAAGAGGTTTGTTCTGGAATCACAACTAAAGGCCCACATTAAGAAAACTCACCCTAAAGAGAAGCCTTACTTGTGTTCTGTGTGTGGAAAGAGGTTTTCATGGCGGCGCTGTTTTAAAGAACATCTAAAAATCCACTCTGGTGTGAAAGACTATTTGTGCGCAGACTGTGGTAAAGCCTTTACTGGAGCCACTCAGCTGAAAGTGCACCGCAGGATCCATACTGGAGAAAAACCTTACAAGTGCTCGCATTGTGAGAAGAGTTTCAGACGGTTAGGAACCCTGCAAGACCATGAGAGAATCCACACTGGAGAGAAACCATTCCAGTGCCATCAGTGCGGCAAGAGATTCAGACATAATAGAGCAGCACGGATTCACAGAAATAAGCATTGCCCAAAAGCAAAATCCAAGTCAATATGACTGGAGAAACAAGACCTTAAGAGCTCAACAATTAATTAGTGCTCTATTATTGCCCTTGTTTTATTGTTATTTGTTATTTTAAATTTCCAAGTTACCCAAGTTGTTTGTAGAATGAAAATAACGTGGTTAAGTATTTATGATTGTTCCTACACTTGTATTACTGTAATTATATAAATGTTTAATATGGACCTTTTTATCAAAACAATTATTCCACCATGAGCACTGAACCAGAGTCATTCTTCATAACCTTCAAACTGACTGGAAGGAACTGTCTTAAGAAAAGTTTCGATGCCATTTTATTTTCATCATATCTCATAATATCGTGTAGATGT
>NW_015668438.1:0-544 GCF_001515625.1 Sinocyclocheilus rhinocerous
TCGAAATTACCAGGAAAGGATTTAATTTTCTATTTAGATGTAATTGTTTTATCTTTCTTCTTTTTCTTCTCAGGTGCGCAATCATCTGTACACCGTGAATGCATATCCTGACTTTAATCTGGACTCTCGCTTTGCTCAGCAGATTGAGGAAATCGCAGACGCTGTTGAAAACAATCAAACACGCCTAGCAACTTATCTATCAGAGAAACTCATACTTGATTATGGTACCCATGTCATCACAAGCGTCGATGCCGGGGCCATTTTGGTGCAAGAGGACTATATAAAAAGGTCTTATGTCTCTAACAGTGAGTCAGACAAGTCTTCTGTCTCTGCATCAGCAGGCATTAACTTTTTTAACAAGGTTAACTTTAACTTTGGTAGCAAGGAATCCCAGGAAACTTCAGAAACCATCACTTACCAGCAAAACATTACATATTCTTTAGTTCAGAGCCATGGTGGGGCTTTATTCTACCAAGGAATCACTCTGCAGGAGTGGCATGAGAGCACGCAAAATAATCTAGTGGCTATAGACCGGTCTGGTGTG
>NW_015668439.1:0-712 GCF_001515625.1 Sinocyclocheilus rhinocerous
AAAGTGTTTGTCGTCTCCTCTTTTCTGCCATCTTATTAGGCTACTCCTAACTAGGTTAGAAAACCTCTCCAGCTCTCTTAAATAATTTAGGAGCTGATACCTCTTTTAACACTTAGGAACCTTTATGAATCACTCTTATTCTTAAGTCTAGGAATAAGAGTAAAATTACGTCATTCTTAGAATTTTGACACACTTAAGACTAAACTTTTACGTTGAACGGCTTTATACATACGGCCCCTGGTCAGTCGCACTGGTGCTCCTAAATATTTTTTCATAGTCGCACGCAGTAGTTTTCAGTCGCAAATGTGACTGAAATGGTCGCACTGTAGAGCCCTGCTGTTATTGTGAATTCACAAAGGCTGTGACTCAATTAAATAAATACAAGCTTCCGGTTTAATATGCCATTTATTTATATGTGTGTAGGTTACGTGCATCTCAGAGCGACTCCGTTCACAGTAAATGCTGCTCCACACAAACAGTTGGCATTTACATGCGCAGAGTTGCTTAAAACGTTAATCTGAGAACAATGTGCATAATTTTATCAGATTTATAATGTAAATCATTTATAAACCTACGCCAACACAGGAGAATACATCATCTTTCTAAATATGCTAACTGTTCAACACAACTTCAAAATAAGTCTCTGAGTTTGCTTTTTTACTGACTCAGCTCTGAGTTTGCATATTTTGATACCCATATGTTTGTTCAAGAA
>NW_015668440.1:0-478 GCF_001515625.1 Sinocyclocheilus rhinocerous
ATGTTAATGTTTCTAGTTCATGCCCTATAGTCGCATTTAGCAGATTAGAGCCGAGCGATCATGTGACTGTTGGTGCATTTTGCAAACAACAACAAAAAAAAGTCATGCAGTTCAAATTTACTCTATAGTGTATATTGCATGAGTGTACTGTATGTATGCAAATAATGTTGTATATATTTAATATGCTGATTTGCTGCTCAAGAAACATATCTGATTATTATCAGTGTTGAAAACAGATGCGTTGCTTCATATTTTTATAGAAAGTGTAGATACACTACCGATATTCAAGAGTTGGAGCAAAAATAAGTTCATACTTTTATTCAGCAATAATGCATTTCAACTATACATATATGAACTTTCTATTCATGGAAAAATAAATGTATCATGATTTCCACAAGAATGTGAAGCAGCAAAAACTGCTTTCAACATTGAAAAGAACCGTTATTAATTACTGAGTACCAATATTTGAGGAGCAAAT
>NW_015668441.1:0-567 GCF_001515625.1 Sinocyclocheilus rhinocerous
AAAAAATGAAAACTGTTATCATTTACTCACCCTTTTGTGGTTTCAAACAAGACTTTCATTCATCTTACAAGCACAAATGTAGATATTTTTAATGAAACCTAAGATATAAAAAGTCCAAAACTTTGAAGGTCCAAAAGGTCATAAATGCATCATAAAACTAATTCTGGTAATTCAAGTCACAATTGCTTTATAAGGTAAACAGATTTAATTTAGGTGTCAGACTTTATCAGATGACGTTTTATGATCAATGTGCATAGAGCACACCAAATATGGTAAACAAGGAAGCTGAGATGTGAACAAACCGCATTGCATATCTGGGTTTGTCATATTGGATGTGCTTTATGTATTTTTGACAGCCATTGTTTACATAAAAAGTTTTCATATAAAGTGCATGCGTCGCTTCTTTGTGTTGTGAGAGATGAATGAAAGTCTTATGGGTTTAGAAGGACATGAGGGTGAGTAGATGGAGAAAGAATTTTAATTTTTAGGTGAGTTTTTTTTTCTTTATATTGCTTTACATTCATTTTTTTGGAATTTTCTTTTGTAACTTAATGGTAATTTTTTTTA
>NW_015668442.1:0-26890 GCF_001515625.1 Sinocyclocheilus rhinocerous
TTAATCTGCTAAGAAGTGTCTGAATTATATCTCTGCACAACCAGTGTCCAAACAACCTTGCATGAAGGTATTTTTTTTATCCTATAAGCATAAAACATAAGCATCATTTCTTTTTAGAAATTTTTATCATTCAGTCATGCTGATATTTACCTACTGCAAGTTCAATACCATGAAATGGGCCACTTTTGTACAGTAAACATAAGATATGTTGAACTTGTAATGCTACTCACTTTAAATAAACACAGACATCTACTCTACACACACATTCACCAACGTCAAGTTACAAATTGGAAGCAACAGCAAACGAATCCTGAAAACACATTGTCCCCCTCATTACCGGCCTAAACAGTTTCAAAACAGAGCAGGCCGATGACCAGAGCAGACGCAGTTCTTTCCATGAAAGGCTGGACGTGGGGGTAATAATCCAGCCTCCCCCGGGTCCCGCGAGACCGTCTGGAAGATGGCTAACAGATGACAGCTGCACGGGCCCGATTCTCGTCTGTTCAGCATTAGAGCTCTCCCGTCCCGTCCCGTCCGCCTTACCCAAAGAAGACGGTGCCATGCGGTCGGCCGGAAGGAACGGATTCGCTCACCTGACAGACCTGCAGTTGGAGACCCCATTTTTAATTTCCCAACTTCTTATACAGAACCAAAGGCCATAAAAATAAATCCCATCATTATTTCTAAAATAGCGAAAACACGAAAGAGGTCGTAGAAAGGTCAAGCGCTCATTACTTATGGCAAAAAACCACCACACCACCCCGATAAATAAATAATCTGCAGATCTTCGCACACGGGGCTTTAACCTTGGAGGACGCATGTGGAAAGTTTGCGTTCTGGCAACGTAGGTTTCAAATGGGTTTCCCACCTGGCCTCGGAGCATCCGGTACATCATTCAGAAAGTCATTATTTATTGAAAATTAAATATCTAATGAGGCCCTGAAGCTTTTCTACATGTCGACTCTGGTCGTATAACAGAAGAGAGAGCCATCGAATCAAATCCACAGAAGCGAAGCGCTTGACTTTTCCTTTATATCATTAACCGAAACATCTCAGTGAGCGTTTTTTTTTCCTTCTGCTGTCCTACAAGCCACGAAGAGCCGTTTGCCCGTATGGTTGAAAAAGCATATTTTCATTTTAAAATTTGAGGACAGGCCCAGAGAAGTCTGACTGAAGGCATCTACATCAGGACCTGCGGAGAGATGCTAAACGCCAAGGTGCTAACGGGCCATATTTCTTTTTTCCTTTAGTTGTTTTTCCACCTTCATTGTACAAAAACATGCATCAAGCTCCTATAACCGAATGCGGAAAAAATGTCTCTGCTAAAATACAAGAGATAAAGGCTCTGTTCCAAAACCTAGTGTGCAATCTACATAGGGAGCATTTTAAGGTAAATTTAAAGGGACAGTTCACCCAAAAATAAACATTGTCATCATTTACTCAACCTCATGTAATTTTATATTATTCATGACTAATATAACTGTAATTGTTCTGATTAAAATTGTGATTTTTTTTCTTTAAATGTTATGATAATATATGTCAATATGACTTTAAAATAGTATGCATACAGTACCTGTCAAAAGTTTGGAAACATGATTTATAAATATTTTTGAATGTATTAGAATGATTTCTGAAGGATGATGTGACACTGAATTCTGAAGTAATGATGCTGAAAATTCAGCTTTGCCATTATAAAAATAAATTAATTTTAAAATATATTCAAATAGAAAATAGTTATTTCAAATTGCAATATTTTTACTATATTTTTTTATCAAATAAATGCAGCCTTGGTGAGCATAAGAGACTTCATTAACATGTAAAAATCCTAATGTTTGTAAACTTTAAGAATTATTGTGAGTATATAAAAATATAAATATTAGAATAGAATAGAATCTATACAAAAATATAAATATTAGGGGTGAGATGTTAAACTTGAGACGTGAGATGATACACGATATTGGGTTCACGAGAACGAGATGAGATGATATTTAACACTATTTTTAAGAAATCTTCAATCACAAAATATATGACTAGATAAATGGTCTTTTCTTCTATCCCCCATTTAAAGTCATTGTGTCTGATGAGTAAAGCATTGATAAAAAAAAACAAAAAAAACACTAACACTAACTTGTTTGAAATGTTTGAAAGAAAAACATTTTGATTCAACATTTGTCTTGTGTGAGTCACTATTTGTATGAAACACAAGGTTGCTGCCTACATCGAGCGCTCCAAATCAATCACTTACGATGTTTCGTTTAGGATGCTGTCTGGGTGTAGGCAGTACACAACATAGAGCTAACTAGCCGGCCGTCTGGAACAACATTCCCCCTTGACTAAGAAAAACACATCCCCGCTTCTCCTTAAACAGACTATTAAAAAGAAATTTCCTGCTGACAGCGGCGTGTCAGGCCAAGATTCCACATAATTTACCGGCGATCTGTCCATTTTATCAGCCTATTGATTTCAGCGGAGCGCACTGGGCTGAAAGAAGACCTTTGTGTCCTCAGACAGGAACAGTTTGGAAATCACTTCATCCTCAGAAGACAACTGAGACTTTTCAATCCATCCCAGGGTCTTTGGACAACAGCCCGGACCAGTGCTGAGCGTCTGCTGATCGATATCGTTTTCCTCTATTCTCTGACAACTCGCAACACTATGGCCAGAAGAGGTACTCTATGCAAATGGGGCATTTGCAAATACTTAACTGGTATTCTCGTATCACTGTGGCAATAACAACTTCAGGATGCTAGTTACCAACATTAAATGAATAGTATGGGTTAAACAGAAATTAAGCTCAATAGGGTGCAACAGTGCCAGGCCACTTTTTCAGTTTTCCTCTCATAATGATTTTTAAAAAGTCTTTGTTTGTCCTTACTACATTTCTGGGCCTGGGAACGTTTCAGTTGCGTTGCTGTCTAGCAGGGTTGCAGGGTCAGAAAGCTATCGGATTTCTTCAAAAATACCTTAATTTGTGTTCCGAAGATGAACGAAGGTCTTATGGGTTTGGAACGACATGAGGGTGAGTAATTAATAGGGATGTAACGATTCACTCAACTCGCGATTCGATTCACAATTTTGATTTCGCGATTCAATTTGAGATTTTTTTAACAAAATGAGATTTGAGACAAATTATAAATTGAATGTGTCCTTTTATTATTGCTTGGACAAAATGCTGCACATTTCTTTTTAAAATTTAAATATAACACTATAATATACAGGTGCATCTAAAAAAATTAGAATGTCGTGGAAAAGTTCATTTATTTCAGTAATTCAACTCAAATTGTGAAACTCGTGTATTAAATAAATTCAATGCACACAGACTGAAGTAGTTTAAGTCTTTGGTTCTTTTAATTCCTTGGTTTCCGTTGTAAACAAAGCAGCGCTGCACGTATGAACTTATATCAGAACATTATAGAGAGGCAAGATGAAAAGAATACCATCTAAACTTTTCTAAAGACAGTAAGTTCCCCTCAGACATACATTCATATAAACTCCTACCCCTAATTGAATTGCGATTTGTTTAGCATCTCAACCGATTTGAATCGTCACATATTTGAAATGATTTTCAACCGGCTCGCGGTTAATCGTTACATCCCTAGTAATTAATAACAGAATTTTCATTTTTGGGTGAACTATCCCTTTAAAGAGTTATAGCCCACTAGGTTCAAGGTGAATCACATCATTACAAGCTTAAGTTTGAAGCAAAAAAAGTAGTTAAAAATTGAGCAAAAGACAAAGGTACAACTTAAAGGGATAGTTCACCCAAAAATGAAAATGGTTATCATTCCAAGCTCAATTGACAGTCTACATAACTACCGATTTGATGCATTAAAAAGTTCATGAAAAGATCATAACTAATCCAGATGAATTGAGCCATATAGGCTACGTTCACACTGCGAGCATTAGTGTTCAATTCTGATTTTTTTCTCAGATCTGATTTTTTTGTATAGAGGAAAAAGTAGCCCAATTCCGCGGGGAAAATGTGGATTTGGCAACACTTGCACAGCGCGCCGTCATACGGAAGTAAACACGGAGGATATAAAGTAAGCGATTATGCGTTTATTTATAGTGTGATCTGCTGCAGAAGCCAGCGAAATTATGCACAGGCAATATGAAAAAATAAAGACAAGGATGTGACAAAAGAAAGCAGAGTTTTGAAACTTTTATGATACGAGCCCTCATGTTTTGCTTGTAGAGTTGTCACTGTAATACACGAGTTCTGACACATCACAATTCCACCGATTACCTTTCGCTACTGTCTTGATAACTTTGGGTATGTAAAAAGTTTGAAGTGTCTCCCGTCAGCTAGGAATTATGACGAATGTCGATCTAGAGTGACGTAAAAGCCGATGAAATCCGACATGACCGTTCACACTGCGGTCGCATTGCAAAACATCTGACATGGATCAGATTTAGTACCACATATGGAAGTGGCACAAATCAGAATTGAAAAGATCAGATTCCATGCGGTTTGTGCTGTTCACACTGTCATGACAAAAACAGATCTGAGTCACATGTAGGGCTGCAACAATGAATCGATTAAATCGATAAAAATCGATTACTAAAAGAGTTGGCAACGAATTTCATAATCGATTCGAATGCTTTTCTTGCTTTTTTGTTTTTTATCCGATTCATCGATTAACCGAAAAAAAATAATCGACAGATTAATCGATTATTAAAATAATCGTTAGTTGCAGCCCTAGTCACATGTGAGCAAAAAAATAAATAAATCAGATTTGGGACACATTTGCCTGCAGTGTGAACGAAGGCTTAGTTTAAATTTCCTGAAGAGACTCGATATATGACGAACAGATTTAATTTTACTTGTATCAACTTAATTCTCTATAAATAGATGCTTTGCCATGACAGAAGCTGTTGTTTATGCTAATGTTCACTATAATATATCAAAATACACTTGCTTTATGATGTTATGAATTACATTCTAAGACTTTTCAGAACACAACTTTGCATAAACTTGAGCTTGTATAGCTAGAACCACCCTTGCATTGAATGATCCGGGCCTAAAATTTCCTGATTTCCTTTGAAACAAATTTCATTCAGAAACTGCTATTGAAATTCACAAATAATTATAGAAACATCAAGTAAATATTTTTTTTACAAAAACGCATCGATTCGCTACAGGAAGCCTTTGTTCACCCCCCGGAGCTGTGTGAGACACTTTTTTTTTATGGATGGGCGCTTTTTATTTAACTTCCTTTGGACTGATGCATGCAACACCCGCTGAGTGGCATTAAACAGCTTGAAAGATCAAAGACAATTTTTAATATAACTCTATAACTCCGACTGGATTAGTCTGAAAGAAGAAAGCCATGTACACCTAGAATGACTTGAGGGTGAGTAATTTGTGGGCTAATTTTCATTTTTGGGTGAACTAACCCTTTAATTAAATTGTTTGAAAATTGGGAATTGGATTTCTAGTTCCCAGTATGTTTTGCACAGGACTAGACTATTTGAAATTAAGTATTGTGGGCATTTTTTTTCACAAAAATGTGGTTATTCTACAAATTAATTTCCTCTAACTCAATGTAATTTTATTGGTTTTACAATTTCATTAGAAGTTGTCATTGCTCAAAACGATTGATGCAAACTTCTGCATTACTTTTCAGAGTGATAATGCAAGGCTAAAAATAACTCTAGATATAAATAACCATAAATTAATCAATAATATAATAAACAGAAATAGGATAGAACCTAAGCTATTGTGCAATCCTCTGCTCTAACCGCTTCTCCCCTCTGAAACACACACAGGAATACATTTGTTCAGTTTACGGCTCCAAATAGCTTACACGTTTGCTTGACTCCTGCCAGAGGGAGGAATTATTGGCCTGACTCTGATCTGGAAGGTACAGCGTGGGTGTGAGGTCTGTGTGGGGACCAATGGCTCCCGGGGGGATACAGCCCTTAAATCCCCCCCTTTACCTTGCTGCATGTGCAACAGAACACCACCCACATTCACTTGAGTCTAATTTGATAAATCTAAAGAGCGGCTCGATCCAATGGATCCGGGAGAACAAAACCGTTCTTTGTGTTTTAATAGCACAGACGTTTTCGTAAAAATCCATGACCGTGTCTGCCAAAGCAAAAAACATATTAATCATTCTCTTCCCTGAAATGCTCAAGCGAATGGTGTGCTGCGGGGAAAGAAAGAGAAGCATAAAAACTACATGAACAACAGATATTGACGGTGCTTTTAACAAGAACTCGAGAACAGAATACAACAATGGTGCAAGAAAATACCTCTGCCAACAAGGTACAGACACTGGAAAAGTCAGAGGTCTACGGTGTACTATATTCCTACACATTTAACATTTACGTTGACTTCCATAAAGGAAGTTTTGGAGAAAATAGTACCCAAAATCTTCTAGGACTTAATTTTTACCCTATAAAGCCTACTGGATTGTATTTGATACACTAATTTCAAAACATGATCAAAACAATCTTTTACATGCCTTATGTCATCTGATTCATAGTTTATGCTTTTTTAGCAAGTAAAAGGTCTTTAAGTATCATTCTATAAACTGCCACCTGTTTGAGGTAAAGATTTTTTTTTGCTGGGAAATGTAAAAACAAAATAAATAAATAAAAAATAAATAAATATATAAATATATATATATATATATATATATATATAGTTAGCAATATTTCATATACTTAGTGTACTGAATCAAATTAGGTTTACTTAATTATCCATTTATCATTTTTTAGAAAAATTGTTAAAAATAATGTATCTAATATGATACACCCGGCTTTTGAGGAAAGTTTCTTTGTTCATCTCTCAATCATCATTGCATTACATGATATACTTTGAAACTTAAGAGCTCTAAGCAGAAAACTAACCATTTAAATATCCTCTTACTAAGACATACTGTAAGATATTGTGCGACATCTAATATTTATGCATTTTATGTAAGTAGTCTGCTATACTATTATAAAGATCTCATTGATTT
This sequence comes from Sinocyclocheilus rhinocerous, assembly GCF_001515625.1. NCBI lineage: Eukaryota > Metazoa > Chordata > Actinopteri > Cypriniformes > Cyprinidae > Sinocyclocheilus > Sinocyclocheilus rhinocerous. The sequence continues at coordinate 6,969 of NW_015668442.1, forward strand.
ACATTACAAGCTATTTAGAATTTCATCTTTTTGGCCATATAATAACATAATTTGCATCAAATTGCATATTTCTGGTCAGTTTGGACTAAAACTTCCAGTTTGGAATAAAACTGAAATGTTTTTCTTCCTCGAATAGAATATGATCTCCATAACATCCTTCTCCATATTCTATTCATACTATATGAGCCATAAAATAATAAAGCATCAAATGATACTCAACAAAAAACACACATACCTTTTGTTTTGATTTTTTTTTAATATATATTTTGTCTAAATGTTCAATAAACAGTTCTTTTTCAAAACACTAGATTTTTCTGACTATTATTTCATATGTCAGGGTTTACAGTGTTAAGTAGCCTTTTTGCTATGTGGGTTCATTTTACAAGCTGGTTTGGTAGTAGCAATGCAAAGAAAGTGAATGATGGAATATTGACCAAACAAGGTTCTCATTTCACTTGGCAAGCAGACTGTGACTCAGAAGCAGTGAGAGGTGCCGAATGCTCTGGAGAACACTGAGGGTCAAAGGTGGAAGTGAGTTCAGGCCTCAACTGGTGCTGGGCTGCCAAGGGTGAATAGATACGACCCCCCTGGTTCCCGTTTCATAAATTGATGTGAATTTGCTACTGGAACAGAGAGCCAGGACCTTCCTCGACGTCCGCTTGGGATGCTGAACTTTGTGAAAGAAACAGCATCCAAGAGAAGCGCGTTGACGTCTTTGATTAGCTTTCGGTATCCAGGAAATTTTCAACCATTTCAATCTTGGTGCTCTGTAGACGGTCACTGCTCTCCAAACTTACATACGAGCCGAGCGGAACAGATACGGTATTCAGAGACAATGGGAAAGAGGTAACGATGGCCGGTAATGAAATTCTCCTCCTCCACTGAGAGTCTTGAAACCTTTCAGTGCCCATCAAAGTGGGAGCCTCCAATGGAAAGACAAAGGGAAAGAAAATAACACTGGTAAAGTTCCAGATCCAGCGATAGGTTGGCCAAGCCTAGTAAGGAAGGGGGTGGGTAATGGGGTTTCTTCTAGGGCTGCATGATTAATATAGTGAATTAAAAATGAAGTTGGGATAACTGCAAAGGCTGCATTTTAATTGCATAAATGTATGCGCTGCATGTTTCAGAGTGAAGCGCGGCACTGTGTTCATTTACACATGAGCAGCTCATGATCCGCCAGTGTCTGCAGTGTCTCGGTTCATTGCTCTACACAAACTCCATCTCTGCATCCTCTCTGAGTTTGGGTCAATTCAATGTGCATTAGGGAACTCAATATATGCCACCCATCTTCCCAAACATGTAATGCACTTATCGACCAAACAGAAGATTTAAGGGTTCCCTGCAGATTTGCGTCAAAATAAAGGTTTGATGGTTTAACGTTTGAAAATGAAAATATGAAGACATTAGTATTGTAAAACGAATATATATAATAAATAATAGTACTGTAATTTTACAGTTTGAAATTTTTATAATTTAAGTTTTGCCTCTGTCACCATCTCTGTTTGAAACCTGCAATTGCAGTTATTTGTGGAATTATCTTCTTTGTGGGAGTTGTGAATCGACACAGCTCCTCAGCGTGGATGAATCTAATGTTTTGAGGTGGCTGTCAGTCACTGCACCAGTGTGGATATTCACTGTACTTGGGAATCAGAGATTCTACGTCTTGGAAGTATGACCCAAATAAGGATTTTCACCAGAAAATGTCATCTGAACAAGTAACATTTTTGTACCACTTTTGTTCTGACCAACTGAGGTAAAAAAGCATTATAATACATTGTGCTACCAATAGTTATTAAATCTAACGATCGCTTAGCTCATATCACATCAAACCATGCAAATTATTATTATTGTTATACTTTGTTCTCAAAATGTTAATGTTAACAACATCAGCATTGCGTGACTATGTGTATTTAATGTGTATTAGCGTTACCTGTAGACTACTGGTGACTAAGGGTCGTATGGACCTTTCTGGATTACAATCCGCCATCAAAATGATAAGTTGCTGCTGTGAGAAAAGATGCCACCTGCAGCATTCTCACATGCGATAGCCTACTAGCCGGGACTCCTTCTTTAGGTTTACAGACGTGACATAATGACGCAAAGACGAACGGCGGCATGCTTGTGTTTCACGCTAAAACCTACCAGTATCACTCAAATTAGAAAACATTATTACAAGCTTACCTCTGTGAATTGGGCTAAGGTAAGGAGATAGTTTTGAAAACTGGCTGGTTATGTACTAGTCAAAATAATTTTTAACCAAAATATTTACGGACTGCAGCTTTAAATACTCAAATTTTACAGTTTTTATTTAGTAGTAGTAGTAATAAAAACAAAATACAAAATATTACAATTGTTATTGTATTGTTGTTGTATAATTATTTTAGCCATACTAATATATAATTACATAATTTTGGCCAAATTGTGCAGCCCTACAGACAAGCACAGTAAACTGGAATAAAAAAAAAAAGCATTTTAAATTGCTATCTCAACTTATCAGAAAAATCGCAGTTAGATTCCCCCCCCACCCAAATTGTGCAGCTTTAGTTTCTTCCCTAAATGATCCTCTAAGAGGCCAGAACTGCTAAAATTCAAGCTTTTTTCCTTGCCATCAGATTGACCGCAATCATTTGAGATCCCATCTGGAACTCATCAGTCCGGCGTTTGGAAATGGCCCAATCATGAAATTAAACTTTGGGATTACCAAAATTTAGAGAGCAACGCAAATAAAATTCACCTCGAGGCATGTGCGCCGTGTCTCGGTTTCGACAGATTTCATATTTTCGAGGAGTGGGTGGCACAGATCCCCGGAGGGGGAGGCTGGGTTCCCTCTTAACTCTGGAGCAATCTGGACACTTGACCAGTCGGCATTACAGGTTGTGTTTGTTTTACTTTGTACGGGAAAGCAAACAGGGCTCTTTTCTTCAGACGGCGTGGGCCGAAATCTTTCTGAAATCTCTGGGTGGAAATGACAAAGCCAGCCCTTACCTTCCTGAGTGATATTTGACCACTTGAAGAAACTCTCTACACCGCAAAACCTCCTCAACATGTAATTACTCTGACATAATTTGGGACTGGAGGAAATCGCTAACTAGATCCATCAAATGCTCACCCATGTCCTTCAGCTACAGCAAGAGTCTCGCATTATAAACCCAACCACATATGCAAATATCCGGCCCTAAATAAAACCTCCCAATTAAAACAAAACAGTTGCCATGCAACCACTGAGGCCAGCGAAAGTTTTGGAACGTGCCTGATTCTACCAAGACTGCAAAGGATGTAAACTTTCCTCCGCTCATGACAGCTCCTCAGTGGGTCACTGGACCGGAATCTGGATTCAGTCAGTCGATGTGATTAGCAGACGTGACCTCGATCTGCTACCTGTCACTAGAGCTTTACGTTAGAGCCCAGAGAGAGGGCCGTTCTGAAACAATATTTCATATACTTAGTGTACTGAATCAAATTAGGTTTACTTAATTATCCATTTATCATTTTTTAGAAAAATTGTTAAAAATAATGTATCTAATATGATACACCCGGCTTTTGAGGAAAGTTTCTTTGTTCATCTCTCAATCATCATTGCATTACATGATATACTTTGAAACTTAAGAGCTCTAAGCAGAAAACTAACCATTTAAATATCCTCTTACTAAGACATACTGTAAGATATTGTGCGACATCTAATATTTATGCATTTTATGTAAGTAGTCTGCTATACTATTATAAAGATCTCATTGATTTACATTACAAGCTATTTAGAATTTCATCTTTTTGGCCATATAATAACATAATTTGCATCAAATTGCATATTTCTGGTCAGTTTGGACTAAAACTTCCAGTTTGGAATAAAACTGAAATGTTTTTCTTCCTCGAATAGAATATGATCTCCATAACATCCTTCTCCATATTCTATTCATACTATATGAGCCATAAAATAATAAAGCATCAAATGATACTCAACAAAAAACACACATACCTTTTGTTTTGATTTTTTTTTAATATATATTTTGTCTAAATGTTCAATAAACAGTTCTTTTTCAAAACACTAGATTTTTCTGACTATTATTTCATATGTCAGGGTTTACAGTGTTAAGTAGCCTTTTTGCTATGTGGGTTCATTTTACAAGCTGGTTTGGTAGTAGCAATGCAAAGAAAGTGAATGATGGAATATTGACCAAACAAGGTTCTCATTTCACTTGGCAAGCAGACTGTGACTCAGAAGCAGTGAGAGGTGCCGAATGCTCTGGAGAACACTGAGGGTCAAAGGTGGAAGTGAGTTCAGGCCTCAACTGGTGCTGGGCTGCCAAGGGTGAATAGATACGACCCCCCTGGTTCCCGTTTCATAAATTGATGTGAATTTGCTACTGGAACAGAGAGCCAGGACCTTCCTCGACGTCCGCTTGGGATGCTGAACTTTGTGAAAGAAACAGCATCCAAGAGAAGCGCGTTGACGTCTTTGATTAGCTTTCGGTATCCAGGAAATTTTCAACCATTTCAATCTTGGTGCTCTGTAGACGGTCACTGCTCTCCAAACTTACATACGAGCCGAGCGGAACAGATACGGTATTCAGAGACAATGGGAAAGAGGTAACGATGGCCGGTAATGAAATTCTCCTCCTCCACTGAGAGTCTTGAAACCTTTCAGTGCCCATCAAAGTGGGAGCCTCCAATGGAAAGACAAAGGGAAAGAAAATAACACTGGTAAAGTTCCAGATCCAGCGATAGGTTGGCCAAGCCTAGTAAGGAAGGGGGTGGGTAATGGGGTTTCTTCTAGGGCTGCATGATTAATATAGTGAATTAAAAATGAAGTTGGGATAACTGCAAAGGCTGCATTTTAATTGCATAAATGTATGCGCTGCATGTTTCAGAGTGAAGCGCGGCACTGTGTTCATTTACACATGAGCAGCTCATGATCCGCCAGTGTCTGCAGTGTCTCGGTTCATTGCTCTACACAAACTCCATCTCTGCATCCTCTCTGAGTTTGGGTCAATTCAATGTGCATTAGGGAACTCAATATATGCCACCCATCTTCCCAAACATGTAATGCACTTATCGACCAAACAGAAGATTTAAGGGTTCCCTGCAGATTTGCGTCAAAATAAAGGTTTGATGGTTTAACGTTTGAAAATGAAAATATGAAGACATTAGTATTGTAAAACGAATATATATAATAAATAATAGTACTGTAATTTTACAGTTTGAAATTTTTATAATTTAAGTTTTGCCTCTGTCACCATCTCTGTTTGAAACCTGCAATTGCAGTTATTTGTGGAATTATCTTCTTTGTGGGAGTTGTGAATCGACACAGCTCCTCAGCGTGGATGAATCTAATGTTTTGAGGTGGCTGTCAGTCACTGCACCAGTGTGGATATTCACTGTACTTGGGAATCAGAGATTCTACGTCTTGGAAGTATGACCCAAATAAGGATTTTCACCAGAAAATGTCATCTGAACAAGTAACATTTTTGTACCACTTTTGTTCTGACCAACTGAGGTAAAAAAGCATTATAATACATTGTGCTACCAATAGTTATTAAATCTAACGATCGCTTAGCTCATATCACATCAAACCATGCAAATTATTATTATTGTTATACTTTGTTCTCAAAATGTTAATGTTAACAACATCAGCATTGCGTGTCTATGTGTATTTAATGTGTATTAGCGTTACCTGTAGACTACTGGTGACTAAGGGTCGTATGGACCTTTCTGGATTACAATCCGCCATCAAAATGATAAGTTGCTGCTGTGAGAAAAGATGCCACCTGCAGCATTCTCACATGCGATAGCCTACTAGCCGGGACTCCTTCTTTAGGTTTACAGACGTGACATAATGACGCAAAGACGAACGGCGGCATGCTTGTGTTTCACGCTAAAACCTACCAGTATCACTCAAATTAGAAAACATTATTACAAGCTTACCTCTGTGAATTGGGCTAAGGTAAGGAGATAGTTTTGAAAACTGGCTGGTTATGTACTAGTCAAAATAATTTTTAACCAAAATATTTACGGACTGCAGCTTTAAATACTCAAATTTTACAGTTTTTATTTAGTAGTAGTAGTAATAAAAACAAAATACAAAATATTACAATTGTTATTGTATTGTTGTTGTATAATTATTTTAGCCATACTAATATATAATTACATAATTTTGGCCAAATTGTGCAGCCCTACAGACAAGCACAGTAAACTGGAATAAAAAAAAAAAGCATTTTAAATTGCTATCTCAACTTATCAGAAAAATCGCAGTTAGATTCCCCCCCCACCCAAATTGTGCAGCTTTAGTTTCTTCCCTAAATGATCCTCTAAGAGGCCAGAACTGCTAAAATTCAAGCTTTTTTCCTTGCCATCAGATTGACCGCAATCATTTGAGATCCCATCTGGAACTCATCAGTCCGGCGTTTGGAAATGGCCCAATCATGAAATTAAACTTTGGGATTACCAAAATTTAGAGAGCAACGCAAATAAAATTCACCTCGAGGCATGTGCGCCGTGTCTCGGTTTCGACAGATTTCATATTTTCGAGGAGTGGGTGGCACAGATCCCCGGAGGGGGAGGCTGGGTTCCCTCTTAACTCTGCAGCAATCTGGACACCTGACCAGTCGGCATTACAGGTTGTGTTTGTTTTACTTTGTACGGGAAAGCAAACAGGGCTCTTTTCTTCAGACGGCGTGGGCCGAAATCTTTCTGAAATCTCTGGGTGGAAATGACAAAGCCAGCCCTTACCTTCCTGAGTGATATTTGACCACTTGAAGAAACTCTCTACACCGCAAAACCTCCTCAACATGTAATTACTCTGACATAATTTGGGACTGGAGGAAATCGCTAACTAGATCCATCAAATGCTCACCCATGTCCTTTAGCTACAGCAAGAGTCTCGCATTATAAACCCAACCACATATGCAAATATCCGGCCCTAAATAAAACCTCCCAATTAAAACAAAACAGTTGCCATGCAACCACTGAGGCCAGCGAAAGTTTTGGAACGTGCCTGATTCTACCAAGACTGCAAAGGATGTAAACTTTCCTCCGCTCATGACAGCTCCTCAGTGGGTCACTGGACCGGAATCTGGATTCAGTCAGTCGATGTGATTAGCAGACGTGACCTCGATCTGCTACCTGTCACTAGAGCTTTACGTTAGAGCCCAGAGAGAGGGCCGTTCTGAAAAACCTCAAAAGAGAATCACTCATCCATGGCTTACCGCACACTGGAAATAAGATTTCAGCCGTGTGCCTGTCGTGCAGACAGCAGAAACAGCGCCTTCTATGGGCAGAAAGCAAACTGACGTTCTGAAAAGGCAAATTTAACACAATGAAAATATTTAAAGGGGTCATATGATGCGATTTCAAGTTTTCCTTTCTCTTTGGAGTGTTACAAGCTCTTGGTGCATAAAGAAGATCTGTAAAGTTGCAAACACTAAAGTCTCAAAACCAAAGAGATATTCTTTATAAAAGTTAAGAGTTAACCACGCCTACCTAAAACGGCTCATTCTAACACGCCCCCACATATCTACCTCACGATGTGGGAAGATTTGCGTGGAAAATAATGTGTTTTTTTAAACTTTAAACCGCATAAACACATTTCATTACACCAAATGCACAAAATAATGTTCTTTTTAGCAGCATCATATGACCCCTTTAAAACAAGGGTTGTGTGTCATTCAGAATTTAACTAAGAATGACTTCAATTCCAATTCAAAAAGTTGCAAACTGCATGAAGAACTGTAATTTGAAATTAAATTTTAAGTAGAAGTAAAACAAAGATATTCACAAAACTAATTTTAGTTTAATAGAACGACGGACGGACGGATGGATGTTTTATCACTAATTTCCTATCAAAGTACCTGCTTTACCTCCTGTTGCACACTAAAAACACACACAGCTTTCTAGGCTACTGTGCAGGGTCTCAGTGTTTGAGAGCGGTAGCTGCTTGGCGTCAGGAAGCTGAAGTTGCGGCCGGGAGCCAGAGCCCCTTTTCCCCTTAATTCCACAATGTGTCTTCATTCATCTCGAAGAGCACATGGAAAAGCCATTGCGGGGGAAAAGCCCCTTCCTGCCGGCTCGGTCTCGGATAGACGCTGCACTCTCGCGTATTCCCTCTTCACTCGGCTAACAGGAAATAGCCCTTTATTAGGGGGGACGCGAGGATGAAAAACAGGGGATTTCGAAGTCTGGAGTTTTATTTGTAGACAACTTGTGCTGAGAAGGGACAGAGAGGCAACCCAATCTGCCGTCTCCCGACTAGGGGGGCTAATTTAGCGTACGCCAAACAGCCGCGGGACCACCGCCGATCTGTGCGGCGCACACAGAGACACCTGACAACACCGCAGAGATCAGGCCCACGAGACGAGAAGTAAAAGACAAGACTGACAAGCTAATGAGATTCACACCTTCTCATCTCCATATGAGACAACCAAACTACCTGAAATGAGTACAGATTAGAAGAGAGGAGCTACCTGTATTTGGCAGGAAACGCTATTAGCAATGCATTTAACTAGTGGACTGTTTCTATTATGCTGGTTGACTAGTTTGTTTCATCAAGCTTTTATATTTTTAGCAGCAGTGCTATAAAGAAGATGAAGTTGAAGTACATTAAAAGCCATGAACACAACTTAGACAGGATTTTACAGTGCAAACAGCATGTTGTGTTTTAGTGTGCTAATAATCCAACAGCAATTTGTACAATGCAACTAATCATGATGCAGCAATACTACTATACTCAATTTACTTTTATCTGTATAGTGTTTTCAACTAAGCGTATCATATCAAAGCAAAAAATATATATTTATATATAAATTAATATTTAATAATTGTAAATAAATATTTTAAGATTTAAAAAAATTAAGTTAGAGTACGTTAGAGTTTGAGAATGTTTTAATCTTGTAAATGCTACTTTTGCTGATAAAAAAGTAAAGAAAAAATACGTAAAGACTAGATTTAGATCAAATTATGATAACTGTGATTAAAAATACTGTAAAACCACTACAATTACATTACTGCTGAAACTGACTCCTATGAGTAACGTTCCCATTATTACGCATGATCTGCAGTTGTACACATGAAACTTATTTGTTCTTTTATGATAATACTGATAAATATCCACGATCATATTTTGCGCAGCTTGTCAGTGAACAACGGCTCTGTGTAGTAAATGCTGCTCCATGTGAAAACACGCACGTGATGGAGATTTACAGCTGATTACAGAACTGGCTTTACTGACAAGATGCGCAATAAATATCGCATGCGATTTATCGTGCAGCCCTAAACTAAACTGTTATTTTCTATGTCTATATAAAAGCGATAAAATATGTAAATATGTATAAAATATTAGTAAAATGAACTAAAGTTAATACTTGACGTAACAAAATACTGACTAAATTTAAAGGACATTTACATAAAATAATGAAAACTATGACTTTGACTATAAAACCATAATTAAAAATCCTCAAAGAAATTGCACCTCTAAATTCACGCAAAAAAGTGGTGCTTTTGTAACAAATTCATTGACTTTAATAATAAATGTCAAGACAAATCACTGCTGAAATGGACTCCTATCAGCAACATTTTCATTATACATTAAATTTGTAGTTGGACACATGAAACCTTTATATGTTCTTTTAAAATATCAATTTAACTACTTCATAAATGTTTTCATAATTGTCAAATATTTGGTTAAAATTTATTTTTTCATCATTTTGCACATTATTGTGAACTAAACTTATTTTCACTGAATAAAATAAGTAAAAAATAACATTGGACTAAAACGAATCTATATTGCATGTCAAAAATATTGACTAAATATAAAGGACACTTTCATGAAAATATGAAAACTATAACTAAAACAAAGCAGACAGTAAAAACTATATCTACAGCACAGCAATTAAAAATCATAAAAAAGCAGAACTTTGGCAAAAAAATATTGAGTGCAATAGACAAATCATTGCTGAAACCAAATCCTACGAGCAAGCCCCCCTTTTTTTCTCTTTTACGATAACATTGATAAATGGTCCACAATAACACAAATGACATTTACGCAGAAAGTAAACAAGCCCAACTTTGATTTCATGTTGTCGTTAAATGAAAAGAAGTAGAGCAAAGCCTCCAAAGACACAGAAATGCAAAATATGTTAACTTTTACAAACTAAATAACGATGGTAGTCAGCGTTCCTGATCTGTTCTGAATGACTACGAAGGGGCATTAAAAAGCCACTCTGAAATCGGGGATCTACCCAAGAACAATAACACTTCTGCAAAACATTCCTGGTCGGGAGCAGATTGCCAAGAACAGTTTTGGATGACTGCAGTGTTTAGGTTGTATGGCCTGGCAAATTATCCAGACCGCATTGTGCCAGGGTTCAACGGTTTTCAATGGAGCATGTAAATTAAAGAGCTGAAGAGGAATTCTTTAATGGTCCTACATGTAAATATGAGACGTTACAGAGCTCCTTATACTGCAGAGGTGCATCATGATCTCCCCTCGAAAAAGTCAAGAGACATTACAGAAATGTGGTAACGTCTGACAGGCTGAAGAGAATGGTATCAAATACTGCGGTTCAGACACTTCCAGCCTGAGGAACAGGACAAAAATCTTTTTCCTTTATATGAAACATTGCACAACTAACCATATTCCCCCTCTACGGAACAATGAAGTAATCATGCCTGTGCAAACGCAGCAGAAAAAACCACTGCTATATTTAGATTTAATTAAATCATCTTTAGTCTACTTGTCATTCAGAAGTTAAGTGTCATGTCATTCAAGAAACATCAAGCAATAGATTTACATTATTACTCCTTTAAAGGAACACTTTACCCAAACATGAAATTCTGTTGAAAATGTACTTGCCCTCAGGCCATCCAAGAGGTAGATGAGTTAGTTTCTTTAACAGATTTGTAGAAATTACATCACTTGCTCACCAGTGGATCCTCTGCAGTGAATGGGTGCCGTCAGAATGAGTCTAAACAGCTGATATAAACCTCACAATAATTCACAAGTAATCCACATGACTCTAGTCCATCAATTAACATGTTTGTAAGAAACAAATCCACAATTAATATGTTTTTCAAAATTTGAGCAGTTGCTTCCGGCTAAAATACAAGTCCTCCATTCATAATATTGCTTTCCCCAGTAAAAAAGTCATTCTGGTCTGAATCAGGACAGAAATATGCACAGATCAATCACCGTTTTTAAGAGAAAACGGTCCAAACCTGTTCTAAATGTGGATTATTGTGATGTTTTTATCAGCTGTTTGGACTCACATTCTGACGGCACCCATTCACTGCAAATGATCCACCGATGATCTACATCTTGGATGGCCTGAGAGTAAATTTTCAACAATTTTTCATTTTTGGGTGAACTATTCCTCTATTGTTACGCTAAAGAGTGACTTTGACCTCAGCTGTCATTACCTAATCTAAGAAACCTGAATAAAAGTCACTAACTCACTAAGAAACTCCACGAATGGTGAAACTATGCATTTCTGCCATCTAGTTTTTTGTGAAATTAAGCTGGTATTTCACTCAGTTTGTGCATAAAGAGTCCAAAATTCCCTCAAGTAGTCAAATTATACATTTGTTATGCATCCAAACAAAAGTCAAAAGAGTTGAAAGTCAAATGGCCATCTGGAAACAAATGATAGGAGGACAGCATGCAAAGGACACATCGCAACAGATGCAGGTGCACCAACACCTGGACACAATGGTGATATTCAGAACTGGAAACTGGAATTTAATGGAAATAAGAGTTGAGCACAAAAAACATTTCCATGGATTTTCAGTGACCTGAAAAGAAGAAATACATCGAACATCCAACAGTCTGAGAACACAGGTGAACTATTCTTTTCAAATTGAAAACAACATTTTGATTACAAAATGATTGTGATGTTAGAAGTTGCATGAAAATTTGAGTGAAGAGCTGGATTAAAACATTTAATTACAGCACCACTGGAGCTGACATCAACAAAACCTGATGATCACGTTCTTCAGTATGATTTGAGGCAATCCAAAGAGCATCGTTTGCTTAAAGTAAACTCAAATATTTCTAATTTAAAAAAATTTAAAAATCCAAAAACAGCTTATTTCTATGTCAAAAGAAATACGGTTTTAATACAGTCTCACACTTTGTTCCTACAAAAATGGTTTAATCACTACTGCACTTCCATAAGTAAATATGGAATCTCCTTCAAAAATTTTCAGAAACATTGTGTTATGCTAGTGGCTGCCAATATCACATTACTACAATTTTACCATTGTAGCTATGGTATTTTGGTGAAAACGACAGTTACCTTGGTACATTTTAAAGGACAGTGTTTTTAAAATCTCTCCCAGCCATGGACAGCTGTGGAAAAATAGACTTCAAACTAAATCTGACAGATTTATGAGATGTTGATTGTTCTGACATGGGACGAGCTTGTCCTGGTCTGCGGGCTGGACATTGGTCTGGATGATGGACAGATTCTTACCTCCTCATCGGATGTGTCGTGCTCATACTCGTCCACCTGAGAGGAAATCTGGAGGCCGCTGTCTCTGACGGATGCAATACATTCCTCTCCTCCCTCCTTTCCAGCAGCTTTCTTCTTTTTCTTCTTTTCCTTTGAATTTTGGCCATCAGTCTGTACAAAAAAATTAAACATCAACATTAGCCGTTTCCGAAACCTTAGATTATGCATTCAAACACAGACAAATATTTTCTATAAACAGAATAAAATAGACTATAAAAACTGAGCATTTAAGAAAAAAGTATTTTTTCTTTTGAGTGTATCCCATATTTCGTCCATTCCCAATCAAGTTTTTTTTCTTAATTTTACATTTCTTACATTCTTACTTTTTCCTTACCTATTAAATTCACATTTGTAATGTGAGAAAGACCATTTCTTCAATTTCAAAGATAAAAATCATGAATCTTATTTTTTATTCAATGTATTTATACATTAAATTGTTGTATTTGTTGCATTTTCTTTTTGCAGAACAAGAATCAAGAAAAAAATAGAATTAAAATTTGGAATTGTTAAGAACAACAAAAAGTTGCAGTACAACATAATCAGTACAAGTTACTTTATTTAAATTGTTCAAGTTGCTTTATTTACATTGTTCTGAAACTAGTAACAGTAGGATATATAGTAGTATAGTAGACATACAGTAGGATATATACAGTAGCACAACTGTATGCAACTAATGTAATTAGTCCAAGTCATTTTGTAATTTAACAAGCACTACTTATTAGCATAATAACGGTATGCATCTGGTATGTACCAGGTTTACTTTAACTAAAACCACAAAAAAACATTTTATTATGTGAAATAAAATAAATGTTAACTGAAAAAAATCGGAAAAATGTTGCCATATATGCCAAAGCAACATTTCTCATTTTCATGTAGTTTAACATAATACAAAAACAACTAATTAAATTATAAAAATTAAAAACCAAATCAAAATATTTTTTTAGAAAAAACACTGGTGTGTAAGGTGCATTGTGCTTAATTGTCATTAAAATTATTGAAACTATGCAAATTTTGCTTAAAAATTTCTGCAAAATTAACTGATATATGGACCGGACAGGTTTTCACTTTTTCAGTACAGGTATAAAAGCAGCCAGTTATTTAATGCTGTTGTAGAAAAACATACTTCAGTACAGCATTTTCCAGACACCGTCTTTTTATGGCAGCATGACAGTGTACATGTTTCAGATATGTGGTTTATTTCATTTTGCGCACAAACTTCTCTCTGCGTGATTTACACATGTGCCATTGAAAAGCAGTCACCAGAACCTCACATCCTGCCCGAGATGCCGGGACAGCGTGGATGAAAGCTCTCAGTACCGCCTGTTATTTACCACAGCCCATCAGTCACGAGAAGGCCAAACGGACTGAAAGCCTCCTAACAGGGTCGAGAGGAAGAGCAGCTTTGAGCCGCCGCATCTCCCACGAGCCTGAGATGGGGCAGGTGAGCAACCTGTGCTGATTTACGGCTCCTTAACGTCCCGCTATCTCTTGGACTGCAGAGCTAAGTGAAACACTTCCTCCTTGAAGCCCAGTTAAATCCACATCAAGACGCTCGAGCCCCGTGTTCCTGAATGCCTCGTGCAGCCCGAGGGATGGCCAATTTTTCCGCTAGCGCTGAAGATCTAAAAACAAGCTGAAACAGAGTTTTGGAAAGGAAGGGTTGGGGGTATGACACCGGTTGTTCTGAGTCATTAAACCGCAGGCCAAATCAGAACGTGACCTGTTAGGTTGAGCAGCTGTATCAAATGTATTCAAAATGCATTTGCTGCCATTACAAAATTGTGAGTATCACGAGGACTTTCATCACGTTTCAGTGTCATCATAGCAGTTAATTTTCTCCCTTGCATTGCAATTTGCGAGTATAAAAACATTAAAACAGATGTTTCAAGTGTCTCTGATTCTAACAAACAAAAATGAATAAATTCAAACTGTCTGTTAATCCATGAACTCAAATTCAATAATTAATTCAGTAATTTTTTTAAATATATCTGGATGTTTTAGTAAGAATATATATTGCTGTTTATCACTTTGTTATATTGCATATGAAACACTATCAATTAAAAGTTTTTTTTTGGATGAAATTGATACTTTTATTCAGAAAGTGTGGATTAAATTGATCAAAAGTCATTTCAAATAAATGCTGTTCTTTTAAACTTTCTATTCATCAAAGAACCCTGAAAAAAGTATCACAAATGTTTTCAACAATAATAATAAACGTTTCTTGATTTCTTCATCAAATCGGCATATTAAAATGACACCGAAATCTGGAGTAATGATGCTGGAAATGTAAAATATATTCAAAAAGAAAACAGTTAATTTAAATTGTAACAGTATTTCACAATATTACAGTTTTTTTACTGTATTTTTGATCAAATAAATGCAGCCTTGGTGAGCATCAAAAACATTTTTCAAAATCTGACGATGGTGTATTACAATGCTTAACCTAAATGTATATTTGTACTGATATGTGTGCTTATAAATTAAATTATAAAACACTATTGTTAATTAAAGTAATTAATGAGTTAATTTAAACAGTGTGAGAAACATGCCTTACGATTTTATTGCAACAACTAAACCACAAATAAAGTCACCCTTTTAGGCCATTTAAGAACATCAGCTAGAGAAAGAAATAAAGGCTGAAAATGATCAATTTAGAACATTATTTAGCTAAATATCACCCAGGCCTAATTTGTGGATGCGCTGCCTGGGATAGAGTTTCACAGTTAACAGACAGTCAAGGATCCGAACACACTCGTTTCCACTGCAAGAGTCCGGTAATAAAAGAAGGATGTGGGGGCCGAGAAATCAGCTTTTGACAGATGATTTGACCAGATGACATGTGAGTGGCCAGAACAGAGGAGCTCACGGTGTGGATTCGGATTAAAAACAAGCTCCTCAGGACATCTGGCCAGTCGACCGCAAAACCGCCGTGGGCTGAAGATGTTGCAAACCAAATGCGGTGTGAGTGGCCAGAACAGAGGAGCTCACGGTGTGGATTCGGATTAAAAACAAGCTCCTCAGGACATCTGGCCAGTTGACCGCAAAACCGCCGTGGGCTGAAGATGTTGCAAACCAAATGCGCGACGACGAGCGCTCGAGTCTCCAAAGTTGCGAATGACATACGACGCATGAATCAGACGGAGAAATGAACGCACTGACAGGCTTTTGGAGCACGTATCTTTAAATCGCACACACACTCAACGTACGTTCGCACAATAACGTGTTTTTAATGTCTGTTGGCGGACCGTCCCGGGTTCCGCTCCGAAAGCCTCAAGTTGCTCATTATTTCGCTTGCTTCCTCTGAACTGCGGTTGAGTTATTGAGTGAGTTGCGGATGGAACAATCCGACGCCACTCATCAACATTCACGCTGATACTTAATTAAGACTGTGGCCTCTCAATTAAACGCCTCAGGATCCGCATCACCCCCATCTGGCCCTTGCAAGACCCCATAGGAGCAAGTCACGTGTGTCCGAGATGGAAGCGGACCTGCCGTGTCTGCAGCGCGCGTTGTGCGTAGGCGTACGTTAAAGCGAGAGAGAAAGTTTCACGGTAAGACGAGCCCCTCCGGTCTCTTCCGCCCCCGTCCCGATGTCATCTCCCACCCCCTCGAGCGCGGCCGGCACTGGATCAGACACACGGCTGCAGGAGCGGCGGGAATTCTCCCGGGAATCATAACGTCTCCGGCAGCCGCATTAACTTCTGCCTGGTGTGCATCAGTCAGAGCTGTGATCAGTCTCTCAGAAGACCCGCAACAAGAGCACAGTGAAAAAAAAACACACCAGGGGGGTGGATTAAATGGGTCGAGACGGGAACAATACGTCCCACGGTCTCTGCTGCAACGCCAGACAGAGATTTCAAAGCTGTGAATTTGATAGTGTCCCGCGGAAAGTCAGACATCCGCTGGAGCGCAAACACTTTGGCCCTGAACCTCACACCGTAGGTGCTGTTGATCCTGACAAACGAGAGCAGAAAGATCTGGAGGAACTCCATGAAAACAATTCTGCTCACATGTGAAGGGCCTAATACTATACTGGTAGACCAAAACAGGCCAGTTATTATCAGCAGTGGCTGCTAAATATGACCACTCTGAAACCTTAACGTCTGCTATAAAGTCTACCAACAGCCTTGACAATGGATCATTTCTGGTAAATTAGCAGTGGCAGAAGACATACAAGAGCTGCTGGCTCATGGTTCAAGTGTCATTATCCTGTCTTGACTATCCTGTACATAAAATAAGTCAAATAATAATAAATAATTTATAATAATGTTTTATTAATCATTAAAAATATGAATACATTCAAAATAAACAATACATTTATTCAGCAAAGATTCAAATTCATTAAAAGGGCCAGTAAAGGCATTTATAATGGTACAAAAGATTTCTAATTAAAATGAATTTATTAAATTCATATATTACATATGATATATTAAATATATTAAAACTTTCTATTCATTAAAAATATATCACCGTTTCCACGAACACATCAGACAGCACAAAAATTTCCATCATAATAATAAGAAATGTTTCTTGAGCAGTAAATCAGCATATTAAAATGCGTGACACTGAAGACTGGAGTGATGATGCTGAAAATTCAGCTTTGCAAAACAGGAAGAAATTACATTAAAAAAAATATTCAAATAGAAAACAGTTATTTTAAATTGTAATAATATATCACAGTATTACCTCTTTTTTTTAATCAAATTATTCTATCTTTGTTGACTACTTTCAAAAGGCACGTTAAGGCTTTCCGACCCAAAACTTTTGAACAGTAGTGTGAATATGAGTAAATAATATATTGCAGCTGTCAGTATGGATGTGATATCTAGCAAGGAATACATATAGTGGATACACAATACTATGGTAAATGAGATCTTCATAAAAATACTGAATTTAAATGAACAACATTAATACACTTACCAGTAACAAATACTACCTAACTTTTACTCAATTCACAAAAACATAAATTAAGACAGAAAATGACAAGACTGCTGGTAGATTTCTAACTGACATTTTATAACTTCTTATATAATATTATGAATTCATCTTTATAAATTCTATAACTGAGATTTGAAACTTTGCAGATATAAAATAAATATTTACACAAATTCACAGAACACCCTGTGTCCTAGAACACACGCCAGTCAAAGAAGACAAGCAACATGTCGACATTTGGAGGCATAAATTTCGCAAAATGTGTTATTTATAAAACGTAACAATATGAAACTCGTGTGTCTCAGTTCTCTAGGGGAGCGAGGCGTTATTCTACTGCAGTGATGTCATTACAGACCCGCAGACGTGATTGACAGCTGTTGAGTTATGAGTTCATCAGCAGACTGAAGCACATTCTCACAGCTATAGATAAATATTGACTTTTTTCTGTGCCGGCCACCTGCCATTTATCATGATCACTTGTTTCTCTGTCTGTGAGTGCAACACAGAATGACAGTTTGACAACCGACCTCCTTCTCTCAGACATCCATCAATACAGAAGCAGATAAACAGAGCGGGACGAGGGGAGGCAGCCAGTGGCACTCACACACTATCAGTGATGGACCTTTAGAAGGTGCTAGAGAGTGAAGTCCAGAGACAGCATCTTTCCTCACTCATGGGACTGAAGTGGAAATTATATACAGTTAGGGCTGGGCGATATGGCCAAAAAAATTATCACGATAATTTTTTTCATATCAGTCGATATCGATAGTTATCACGATAAATGTCAAATCTTTATTTCTTTCAAGTTTAAAGCTAGATTTTTGCTCCAAAATGAAAGTTGTAGAAACCAGACCATTAATTTGGGCTCATTATAATGATTTAACAAAACAAATATCTAAATAGAAAAATTGATTTCTTAGTTTCTGCATGTTCTAATGAGGGATATTGTTTCAAATCAAGAAACAGATTTGAGTTGCCTGGGTTAAATTTATTCTGACCAAGTTTGTTTTATTAAGCATTGGTCTCCCACAGTAGCATACATTTAAATCGTGATAAACACAGATTTTTACCATGGTATTGAGGTTATATATGTGTGGTTTTAACTAACTATATGGGTTTTAGGTAGCCTATTTGTATGAAAAACAGTAGTCTAAAAACACTCTGTATAAATGCACACATGCTATAGCTTAATCACAAATACGTACTATAATTATATACCATTACTCCTGTAATAAAATTCAACGTGAATATCCCACATTTCTGCCACATATATCGCGATAATTATCGTTATCGAATTATCGCCCAACCCTATATGCAGTAGCCAAAAAGTATTTGGACAATTAGGTGACAGCTAAAAACATCTGAATGTCACTGCATTAGACAATAAAACATCAAATCAAGTGTCAGTATCTCTGCTCAAATGCAGCAGGATCTTTTCTCAAAGCTGACTTCACTTTTTTTTTGTTTTTTTTTCTCCATTTCTGACAACAGCCAGTGCTCCACACAGAGATTGCAGGGAGGTCTCTTGAAGCATCTCGGAGATGTTCCACAGTTCGTCTCCAAGGATTTTCTTCTGGATTTAGTCTGTCTCAGTTTGTTCTGTTTCTTCATGTCATTCCAGACAGACTGGATGATGATGAGATCAGATCTCTGTGTGGAGCACTGGCTGCTGTCAGACAAAAATCTCACTAGATTATTACAATTAATGGCAAAATGAATGTTTGGAAATGTAAACGGATAATTCCTACTGACATAACTGACTTAAAACCATTTTTTAGCTGGTGAAAATACTAGTGTTCTAATAATTTTGGCCACCACTGTTTATATACAATAAATAGGAATGTAACGATTCACTCAACTCACGATTCGATTCACGATTTTGATTTCACGATTCTATTCCCAATTTTTTTTTTTACAAAATGAGATTTAAGACAAATTCTAAACAAAATGCTGCACGTTTCTTTGTGAAATTGAAATATAACATTATATGGACTCTAAAAGGCCAATCTCAAAAAAACGATCTCAAGCTGATGACGCTGCCGTGAGAGGTTTGGCATGACATGCAGCAGCACAGTCTCAGTCTCTGTCCGGCACGGGTTAAATAATTATAATGCTATATTTCTTCATAAATAAATAAATAACTTATAAAGTAATTTGAAAACCACAGCCGCACACACATAACGCCAGGTTTACATTACTCCGTTTGCAGTGCATACGTGGTGCATATTTTTTTTCCGTGCTCATGTTAACGGATTAAAGCGTTCAGGTTGTGGTCCGTCAGTGTGTTCAGGAGCGGTGCGTCTGCTGCAGTGCCGAGATCGTTTCCGCACAGCGTAAAAAGACAGTATAAAGGGGCAGTCACACTAGACTTTGAACGTGCTAAATTTTTCCGGATGCCGCTGCGAATATGGGCGGGAGCAGGATATGACATCACATGCCAAGGTTTCCCCTCAGTTATCACAACATGGATTCCGATGTGCTTGTACTGTGTCT
>NW_015668442.1:26999-35902 GCF_001515625.1 Sinocyclocheilus rhinocerous
TAAGTGCTGTGCTTTAAGTGCTGTAGGTTTTTCCCTTTAAATAGGCAAAATTCATTTTAAAATGATTCTGAAAATATAAATATAAAATAACGAACAACATTAAGTAATTTAATAATAATACACTTGTGTATAGCAATTATATTGTACTCTCTCTCTCTCTATATATATATATCGTCTGTTCCTGTTTTCATTGACGCCGCGAACCATGCAGCTTCTTTTTTTATTTGATTTTTATAATCTTTTAAAGATGTATTATATAAAATAGGACGCTGCACTACGGCTAAAATTAGCGCTTCCTCCATTTTTGAATTTCTGTACAGAGAGGTCACGCAGTGACGTATCGATCTTCTACTGGTCACACGTCTTCACGTGAAACGACATTAAACACGTGTCTACACCGTACGCGAGCGGCAAAATACAGTAGAACCGTTATAATCAGTGACGCTGTGTACACTGGATGCAGCGCGGCGCGACAAAATCCAACATTAAACTGGTGCCTTGTTCTATTTATGACGTACTGACACAAAGTTAAAATGATTTGCAACGGTCGCTTTGTCGCGTCCAGTGTAGAGCTGTTGCGGTGCGACGCGACAACTGTAGCGTCCGGTATAGACACGGTGAGTGTAGCCGAGAGCAAGACATGCCTCGTCATATTTTCTGCATTTAGCTTTTAAATGATCAGCACCTGCCTGGGTCTGTGCGACTTCATCTATGGCTTTTCTCTTCCCTTTCACAAACCGATCCATCTCCCATTCTAAGTTACGTCCTTTGGCTGTTTACTGTTTTATTTATTTTCTTTTTCTGCTGATGGCCCGCGCTCGACTTGAAGCAGCGCTGCTTAGACCGATGGGTGTGTCATCAAAGTACTGCGAGAGCTATAAAGGCTGATTTATACTTCTGCGTCGGACCTACGCCGTAGCTTACGCATAGACGCACACCCATACGCCGTAGCCTGATGTGCACCTCTCCAAAAATCTAACAGCGCGTCAATTCTACGCAGACCGAGCATCTGCTGTGTACAAACATCTGATAGACGTCTTTAAGATGTCAGTTTTACATTCATTCTAAATCATAAACATCTTAAAGACATCTTCTAAAAGTCTATTTGACGTCTGATAGGAAACGTCCTATAGACGTATTGCAGATGAGCAAACACTCTAAAAAATACGTCTTGCAGATGTAAACGACATCAAATAGACGTCTCTGTGATGGATGTGTGCTATCAGGGATGCCTTCATTTGCACTGCACTGTAAATTAAAACTAATGGAAATTACTGTCACATAGGCCAAGATTAAGATACTATCACGTAGGCTAAGATTAGGATGACAAAAATTGAGACATTTCAATAGGCTTTTGAACCAAGTTTGCCTAAAATAGGCTATTAGTGTTATAGTTTCATTAAAATAGTTGCGGTCTTCTTAACAACTTCTACAATGGAGCTATGAAGACAATTAAATTATTTACACTTATTATATACATTGTGCTTTAAGTTAATCAATTGATGTGCATTAGATGATGAATCGAACAGTCACCTCTTGTAAGGTTATGATTTAATCATCAGAAAAGAATCAATGAAGAATTATGAGAGGTTATGCTATTACACATACATTTCTAACATGTAAATTATTGAAGCCAAATACTTACATTTCCCCAAGCTGTTTAGCTGTAGTACAGTATTCATAGGCTTAATCATGAAGCATACAGTGGCCCCACTTTTAACTCTCTCTTTATATTACCCTTATTGTAGATGGATGCACGGAAGAAGACAAGAGTAAGAAGTACAACCAACACCAGTGAAGGCAGTTTTTGTCAGAGCCCTTGTTATTCTTAATTTTGACATTAATTTTAATGTTTACACCAGACATATACAGTATATCGGTTCAAAATATCGATTATCGGTCTACTTGGTCTGTAATAATCGGCATCGGCCCTGAAAAACACACATCTGTCGACCCCTATTTGAAACGTTGTATTTTTAGCACTTCTCATGTTATTGCTTCCTTATAATCACTTTAGATATCTAGATAAACGCATCTGCTAAATAAATAAATGCAAATACTAGTGTTTCTCTTTAAAGCAAGCGGCTTTGATATCAGGTTACAAAATGCGATGACATGCAGACATTTGTCTGGCTGAAGTGTTCAAATTAACTTTGGAATCACAGTATATTCCAAAACACCGTCTAGAAATGTGACACTCCATATGACAGATTTATTTATTTATGATTTAACGCCATGTCCTCCATATGACAGAAAGCCAGCTAAATGCAAAACATTTGGCAATAACAAATACAGTTCTAATGGAAATCACATCTGTACAGGACAATGAGCTGCAAACATAGTATATAACAGAAAACCAGTGGCTCTCAAACTTTCAGGCAAATTACCATATCTGAACAATTCAGAACTTCCAACTACCAGCTAATCATGATAATATTCCCTCTATTTTCAGCACTGAAATCACTACAAGCAGCACAAATACACACAATGGCATACTGTGGTTTGATTAAAATGAATATTTCTGTCAGTGAGATTATTCATGCTGCTGAAAAGACTTAGTCTCTTAATTGGCCTTTTGCAACTCAAACATCAAGACTGCTAATAGTAAATTGTGCATGTACATGATCGCAGACTTTGAAGATGCATATGGCATAATATCATGCCTTTTTGCAACTAAAACTTTCTGTGCATACATTTATTGATGGCATCAATGTGCAGCCATGGGCTAAAGAAAAAATATATAACATAAGCCAGTGTTTATGGTCTTACATTTTAGCAATTTAAAAATATTAAAAAAGGATTTTTTTACACGCCGGTTGGGAAACACTGATGTAGATGATTGCAGACTTTGAAGATGCATATGGCATAATATCATGCCTTTTTGCAACTAAAACTTTCTGTGCATACATTTATTGATGGCATCAATGTGCAGCCATGGGCTAAAGAAAAAATATATAACATAAGCCAGTGTTTATGGTCTACAACTCTGATATTTTGTATGATTATATGCACCAGAGTATTTAGAACTTTATGGACCAAGTCTTTTAATGTATCCTTCAAAACACAATCTCATATCACCAGAGTACATCAAAATGTTTTTTAAAGTTGTGTGACATAAATCTATCTTCTGCACACTATCAGTCCTGATCAATATTCAAATTAAGAGTGGATTTCACCACTTAAAAGGCAACTTTAAATCTCCACCAAAAAGTGTCAACATGCTGGTTCACGGTACCTGAGGTTTGATGACTTCTTTGGCAGACAGCTGATCGTCTCCATCACCGTCGGCTGTTTTATCTTCCTCTATGTCAGAGCTCTTTCCTTCAGAACCATCCTCTTCATCTTCCTCTTCATCATCACTCTCACTTCCTGATTCTTCAAGCCCAGAGAAGACGCTTTCTTCACTGTCCGACAGATCACCCTGATCTTCATCACCATCATCTAGATGAGCATCTTTACCGCCGTCCTTATCAAAGATGGGCAGCTGAGAAAGAAAGACCATCACAAATGCATCAAAACAAACACAACACACTCATTACTGCATAATAATAAAACACATTTAAACCAAATTTTGCTTTTTGATAATGAATTTCCTACAAAAGCACAATTCATACTTGTCTGCAACCTAATTTTAAATGATAAGGTTTTTAATGACATGAAAAATATATACCTGGCCAAGTGTTTCCAAACTTTTGACTGCAAAGTATATAATAAAATATAATAATACAGTATACAAATAACCGAGGTTAGGGAAAGCGGGGCGCGTACTTTGTAAACACAAGTGTCTATTGACAGTCTACTAATATTAATTAAATAAGTAATACAAACGCAAATACATCACTCTGTACTATTAATCTCAAACTCATCTAGTCAGAATACCTCGTCAACCTCGCGCTATATAAACACGCGTGTTATTATGTATAAACTGCCTCTTACTGCTTCAAAACAACGTTATATCAGTATAATATCAAATCATACCTGTTCGTCTTCATTCTCTTCTAAATTTCGTTTCTTATTTTTTAATTTAGTCATGGTGCCGCTGTGCGTCGGACGCATGCTGAAAATGCGACCATGTGGGTTTGAATCTATGACGTCAAAGGTCAAACGGCGACGCCGTCGGTTTGTTTTACCTATTTTTTATACAGTCTCTTTTAAAAATTCCTTAATCTACATTTACTAACAATCTGTCGTTTCTAAAAATATATATAATGCTTTCGATTTGAGTGCGTTTTATTAAAACTGCGTCTGAAGCAAAAGGTTAAAGTTCAACGGTGAACGTGTGCACATTTAAACCTTTTATTTGTACAAATTTATAATTTTAAACACATTTAAACAATTACAGTTAACATTTTATGTGCTTCTATATATGTATTTTGTGTCTAAACTCATTAAAAAAAAAGTACGATATTTTTACAGACGCGTCGCGGTGGCGTCATCAGAGCGCGACTCTTCTCAGCGCTGCTCGTTTCTACGCAGTTTGTACGCTGTGGGGATTTAATGGAAATTTCCACTACTTTTGAATGATCAAAAACACTTATCTAAATTAATTTAAGCCTATATATCGCTCTCTATACGGGATCCGGATACTTCGAGGTGGAAATAGATTGGTGTAATCTGCGTTCGTACAGCCACACTTTGAGTGTGTAACTCTGCTCTTCATCAGTGACTCATAACAGAGGAGTAATTGTCGTCAGAAACAATCACTAAACTATCTGTGATGGAGTATCACAGTGTGGGGCCCGGAGGTGTGATGGTCTCGGGTAGTAATGTACCTGCGTTTCTGACCAAACTCTGGACGCTGGTGGAGGATCCGGACACAGACCCGTTAATCTGCTGGAGTCCTGTGAGTTCCGAGGCTGATCGTGGCTTTCAGATGGTTTGAGGAAGGTTTACAGAACTGGATTGCAGTTGGATTCATCTGTGATGAGCTAGTGTAGGCCTAAAATAACCTCTGATATGGAGGCACAGGGACCTGAATTTTACTGTAGCTTTTACCTTGTGTTATAAGTGGCCCTGTTGATTAGGGTGACCATACGTGCCATTTTCCCAGGACGCGTCCTGGCCAGGATTTCATACCTGGGGTAAAAGGGCCTGAGATAGTTTTGCTTATTGGTTTATATTCAGTCGTCATGAACCAGTTTAGGCTTAAAGGTGACATATCATGAAAATCTGACTTCCAGGTTTTAAGTGCTATAATCAGGTCCCTGGGTGCATCTACCAACCAAGGAAACCTGAAAAAGATTAACCCAGTAACTTTGTTTTGGGAAGCCTTTTTCTGCAAGCCTCTGAGAAAACGCTGATTTCGCTCCCTTGGTGACGTGGCAAAGGGATCTCATTATAATATTACCGCCCCTTAATCTGTAAGTTTACACCCACGGCGCCGTTATTGTGTTTTCGCAAGCGACAGCGGTGTACTAGTTCTAAAGCCAAGTTTGAGCAAATCATGCTAACTGTTCTGTCTTTAGCCGCACAGACGAGCACAGAACACTATTTAGAGTCCCAGCCTCAGAGGAGACAACAGAGCAGTGGATTTATCAATTTATTTACTGTATATTACGCAGCTCTATTCTGGAAAAGGAGGCGGGGAGCAGCAACTCATTTGCATTTAAAGAGACAGGCACGAAAAACAGCGTGTTTCTGCTTCCACTCAAAATAGGCATTTTCTAAATAATATAATAAATGATCTGTGGAGTATTTTGAGCTGAAACTTCACAGACACATTCTGGGGACACCAGATACTTGTATTACATATTGTAAAAAGGGGCATAATATGTCTCCTTTAAGCCAGAGACACAAAAGAAACTCTGATAAGAACGTGTAAAAAGTATTGAATGAATAGTATTTGCCACTTGTCTAAATCTGGATGGAGTATTATAAGTGGATTTGCCTGATGCTTACCTTCTGGAAAGGCTACAAATCTCAATTTCAGAATGAACTGAAGCTGTTTGGAATCTTTGGACATCTTGTTGATCTGTTGTTGATGTTTCAATCATTTCTGATGTGTTTTCAGAGCGGCAACAGCTTTCATGTGTTCGACCAGAGCAGGTTTTCCAAAGAGGTTCTGCCGAAATATTTTAAGCACAATAACATGGCCAGTTTTGTTCGCCAGCTCAATATGTGTAAGTATAAGAGAATTCTGTATCTAACTGACCAGCTCTTTTTAAAGATCATTAAGCTTGAGCAGATGTTTTTGTGATGTTTTTTTAATCTTTAATTTGATATTTTATTTTTCTCTATTTTATGTATTGTATTTTTTTAATTGTACAGCACTTTGGTACACTCTATGGTTTTTAAAGTGCTTTGAAAATAAATTCTGATTTTGGTTTGATTATGCACAATATGTATGAAGTTTTATGCCTAATGATTAGTTTTAGAATAAATGTTTAGGCTGACTTTGGGTGCAGTCAATATGGACGATTTTCATTTTTCTTTTGTTGGAAAATCCAAAAATGTGGATGAATATCAATATTTTAAGTTAAGTCAGTTTATTTCTATAGCTTTTTTTCACAAAACACATTGTCTCAAAACCGCTTTACAGTGTTTCATTATGTTAGTCCCTGATTGTCCACATTTAACCGTTTAGATATATTTGATAATAATAATACATTTTATTTATAGAGCACTTTTCAAGGTGCTCAGATGCTTATTTTGGGTGCTGTATTCTTTATATGCTTAAAAACTTATTGAGTTTAAAGCCAAAAGCAGTTAATATATGATATCTGTGCTTATAACATGTTAATATATTCCTCATAGATGGTTTTCGGAAAGTTGTCCATATCGAGCAGGGTGGGCTGGTAAAACCAGAGAAAGATGACACAGAATTCCAGCATCCATATTTCATCCGCGGACAGGAGCATCTGCTGGAGAACATCAAGAGGAAAGTCACAACGGTAGGTAGAAACTCATCTTCCTGATGGCCTTCCTGATTCCTGAAACATCTGAGAATATATGAGCGGGGTGTTTATGAGAGAGGAGCCACAGTGACCTTGAGTTTTGAATGATCTTACAATTAGTTGGTATTTCGGAGGGTTTTTTTTTTATCCAAAGCAGCTCTACAGTCAGGCTGAAGCTCATTTAGGACACAGTCATGATGCCAGACTTCTAATGCGGTCTGAATTGATCTGGGTTTTGGGGGATTCCCTGCTGCTCATGTTTGGCTTTGAAACCTGCAGCATTTCACGTATGAATAAACATTTGCCAGAATTATGTTCTCCCACAGGGAAAACATAATAAAGTGGGATTATAAATGAACTTTTCTTACTGGACTCTAGCAAAGGCTTTCCAACATTACATGTAGTTTGTACTATAGGTGTGTAACTAGCAGTGAAGGTTTTTTTTTTCCCTCTGTCATGTACGCTTGATCAATTTGAGTGATATATTTGCCATTTTCTGACTTTAATAAATATGTTCTTGGACACTTGGACAAGGTTTTCAAACTAGGGTCCAGAAATATTTTACTAAATATTAAAAATTTATTTTATATCATTTTATTTTTATCATCTTTCAACCTATTCTTTCACATTTACTAAATTTAATGTAAATCTAAATGATGGTCGTAAACATAAATTAATTTTCAAAATATATTTAGCATAATGGAGTAAATGGAAAGCAGGAATTAACCAGACCATTTAAGAAACACTCCACTTCTGTTCGGATATTTGTGGTTTGTATATTTCCATTCAGAAGTTTCTGAGTCTGGTCATTGGTAACCAGATCAAGTTTTTTGTGTGTGATGGTTTCCATGTGCGCTGCTGGGTTTCCTCGGGCCACTTTGAATCCCGGTGTCCCTCTTTTTCACGTTGGCTCAGTGACAGATAATCAGCAGGTCTGAGAGGAAGCCAGCTGGAGACGCGTGGATTAGAGGCCGAGGTTCTGGGGCACTTAATCTGGCGTCACTCTGATGCTCCATCGACGCCACTTTCCAGCCCTCCGATTTATAGTGTTTCCTCTCCCGCTCTGTCCAAATGTCCAGCTCGGGGCGGAAATCAAACAGTTAACACATGCTTTCCACTATGCGAGGGTTCAGAAACGGGTCATGACAGACTCTACTCAGCCCTCCAATCACACACATGCACACTCCTCAGTCCGTATCTTTGACGTTTTCATTGTGTCCGTTTGCAGGTGTCAAATATTAAACACGAGGACTTGAACACTGAAGAAATGTCTAAAATGATCACAGATGTCCAGCTCATAAAGGGCAAGCAGGAGTCAATGGACTCCAAAATCAGCACCCTCAAACAGTAAGTCACATTGCATTTAGGTTTGTCCAACACATTTGACTCCTTCTCCATTTCCTCTTCCGGTTCTGGGTTAATTTAGTCTAAACTGGCATTCATGTAGTTCCTAAACCTACTGGGAAAAGTTTGACTGATGTAACAGTTGACTTGTTGACAGCCAGGCAGTTAGTCTTTATCCAGCGTTACACCGGGTTGATATCAATAGCAGTTCAAAGTGTAACGCTTAAGACGTGAATGTGGGTTAATCTCTGCTGGGTTTGTGACCGCTTATTAATGCTTCACCTTTTTAAACCCTGTTAGTCATGGCTCTAAAACAGACGGCCTTCCTCACGCCAGTGTGACGTATTTCGGCAGCTGCTCTCAGCTTGTCTGAAGGCATTTTGTCACTTTCCGCTCTCACAGCTGGACGGGTCTCTAGGGTTTGTCTCACACACACACACACACACACACATATGTCTGGTTTGCAGACCGTATATTCTATTGCCTTACACCTAAACCTACCCCTTACAGGAAACTTTATGCATTTTTAGATTTTCAAAAAACTTAATTCTGTGTGATTTATTAGCTTGTTTACCCATGGGGACCTCAATTTAGGTCCCCACCGTGACACGAGTCCCCATGAGTCTGTGTGTATTCAGGTTTAAGTCCCCACCAGAATA
This sequence comes from Sinocyclocheilus rhinocerous, assembly GCF_001515625.1. Classification (NCBI taxonomy): domain Eukaryota; kingdom Metazoa; phylum Chordata; class Actinopteri; order Cypriniformes; family Cyprinidae; genus Sinocyclocheilus; species Sinocyclocheilus rhinocerous. Next base: position 35,896 of record NW_015668442.1, read on the forward strand.
GAAAAAC
>NW_015668442.1:36891-38537 GCF_001515625.1 Sinocyclocheilus rhinocerous
ACACACACACACACACACACACACACACACACACACAGGAGTGGTCGGCTGGTACACACACAGGCAGAATATTACGGATGATTTCTGCTTTGATGTGTCACCTCTGCAATAACTTAGTTTTGCATTGATTTTGGGGTTTTAGTCCTCTCAATATGTTACAGATTTCTAAAATCCAACAAGTCATCTTAATTGTTAAAAAAAAAAAAAGAACATCAGTCTATCTCAGTGGTTCCCAACCCTGGTCCTTGAGGCACCCCAACACTGAACATATTGCATGTCTCCTTTCTCTGACACTCCAGTTTCAGGTCTTGGAGTCTCTACTAATGAGCTGATGACCTGAATCAGGTGTGTTTGATTTAGGAGATATGCAAAACGTGCAGTGTTGGGGTGCCTCCAGGACTAGGGTTGGGAACCACTGGTCTATCTAATGTTCTGACACCTTAGGTATGTTTTAAGTTAATTTAATTATACATTCTAAATTCAAGTCAATGAATGTAATGTGTTTTCAGAATGGCTGCTGTAGCTAATGTGTTAACATGTAAAATTAAGAAAATCTTCTGCATTAAAATAATATTTAAATAATACAAATATATGGAAATTTATGTATATTTAATATTTATTCAATAGTATTTAATTATTCAATATTCAATAATACTTGTATTTTATTTCTGTAAGTTTGCCCCGTAAGCTTCCATTGGAGTGTCCAAATGGAGCTTGTTTTTAATACAACATATTTAATGTTTAATGTTGTAAAAAAAAAAAAAATTACATATATAATACATTAGCACAGGAGTGTATTTTTAATAAATATGCAGCCAACATATAGAAAAATAATAGAATAACGCTAATTCATAATGGCTAATTTATTCATAAATCAAGTTATCAAAGTTCAGTGTGAAATATCATCAAACCGTAAAATATATTGTTGGTAATTCTATTATTTCATTTTTAAAACTTATTTTCTTGCCTTTCAATCAGAATTAAAAAATTTACAATTATTCACAATGCCTTCGAAAAAATGAGACTTAATTGTGATTATTTTAAATTATGGTAACAGTCATATTTTTAGTTGGATTGTTGTTAGGTTTTTGAAAGTGTTTTGGCGTGAAGGAGATTTTGATTAAGATTTGAAAGGAAATTGCCTCGAATTTGTGTCATTCTGAGTCTGAATGTAGATTTGGGAAAGGTCTGATCACGCTGCTTACTGGAATCCACACCTGCCTCTATAAACCCCCGTCCCATCTGCTGAGGGGTGAGTGGGGGAAAGTCACATGATGGGAGGAGGGGGCTCTTAAAGAGCTTCTTCCTGCACTCTGCTGTTTTACAGACGAGCGACGTTGGGTTATAAATATAATGCAGCTGAGTCCTGTCATAATCTCTGTCTCTTGCTCTATATAAGAGACCCGTCTGCAGGGAGTCCATGAGATGAATGTCAGACACAGATGATGTCACTCAAATTTACACTGAAAAAAAAAACTGATTTACCTGGAAATCTTTTTCACTCAGAAATTACTAGTAATTTTTTCACATAATTACGAAGTAACGGCAAGTAACATATTAAATTAAACATGAAAGTAGAAGGACTGAAATATTTTTTATTTATGATTATTTGCACAGCCCTAATATATATATATATATATATATAT
>NW_015668442.1:38805-73348 GCF_001515625.1 Sinocyclocheilus rhinocerous
TATCTATATATATATATGCATTATTTGTACTTTAATTTTCTTAAGCAATATATAGGTATATTTTGATGGACTGTGATGGTTTTAATTCATTGGGCCCTTATGAAAAGATTCTTAATGAAGTGAAGCCAGATTTTGTTTAGTTTTTTTTTTTAATCAAAGATTAACTTTAAAATTAAATTAAAACTTTTATAAATGTAGTTTTTTTTGTCATTTATATATAATATTTTAGATCTCTTAATCCTACCCCATACCTAAACTTTAGTTAGTTAATTGTAAAAATTGGTCCCCAAACTAAAGTGTGACACTATATGGGTAAAGTTTTCTATATGTTGTGCTTCTTAAACAGATCTATCAGGCAACGCATCTGTGCTTATGGAAGGACCATACAGTTGTTTGCGTAGTAGATTTTAATTTTATTTTTTGTGTCTTTCAAACTTTTTTGTTCATGATTTCAAATGTCCTTTAACTCGTAGGATTTCTTTGGCATTGTTGTGTTTGAATTTTCCATTTCCACCACAGTGATGTCCAGTATTGGCCTGTGGTTTTGTTCTTGTGTGCTGGACTGTGTTCAGGCCGTGTGTCTGTGGCCATATTGGACTCGTGAGTGCACACTTAAAACACTTAAAATGCCATTTTATCAGCGTCAAGGGAGTTTAAAAGAAGCAGGCCTTACTCAATCACCCTGAAAAAAACAACCACCCCAAAGATCTTTCAGTGACGGTTTACAGAGTTTAGTGTCGTATTTATGTTCATTGTGAGCAAAACGTGCATGAAAATTTCAATCCTGACACTTTCCAAGAGAACTCATTGCCTCAAACTTTACATTACATCTTTCTCTCTCTCTCCCGCAGTGAGAATGAGGCGCTCTGGAGGGAAGTTGCCACTTTGAGACAGAAACATGCTCAACAGCAGAAAGTCGTCAATAAGGTAAAATCAGCTATACTTTTTCATGCTTTCAGAGTGACACATACATTTGTTGGTAAAAGTCTTTCACAACAAACCCTTTGCTGTTAAAAGTTCATCCAATCCATCATCGCAGGCAGCCTTATCAGTTTAAGTCAAAATGAAATCGCTTAAGCATCACATTTTACTTCCATAATATGACAAATCTTGGTGTGAAACAGTTCATTTTGATTCACCGTCATGGGTGCCGTCAGAATAGGAGTCCAAACAGCTGATTAAAACATCATAATAATCCACAAGACTCAAGTCCATCATTTAATTTCTTGTGAAGCAAAAAGCTGCATGTTTGTAATAAACAAATCCAGCTAAAATACTAGTCCTCCATCCATAATATTGCTTCTTCCAGTGAAAAAGTAGTCTTGTCTGAATCAGGAGAGAAATATGCACAGATCAAACACTGTTTACAAGGAAAAACTGTTTTAAATAAATATGTTGTGCATTTTGATGTGACAAGACAATAGGAGAGACCTTTTCACTGGAGGAACTGTTATTATGGATTATGGTCTTGTATTTTGTCCAGAAGCAATGGTTTGAAGTTAAAAACTTCTTAAAGATGGATTTGTTTCTTACAAACACACAGGTTTTCACTTCACAGGATGTTAATTGATGGACTGGAGTTGTGTGGATTATTGTGATTATTTGTTCCGATGAAGAAACAAACTCACCTACATCTAGGGCTGGACGATATGGCCAAAATTGATATCACGATATATTTCTTAATTTCGGTCGATACGATATAATTCCGATATCGATATGAACACTATTTATCTGAAATAGAAATCTTTTGTAACATTATAAATGCCTTTATCATCACTTTTGATCAATTTTAAGCATCCTTGCTAAATAAAAGTATTAATTTCTATAATTTCTTTCCCAAAAAAATAATAAAAATGATACTGAATGGAATAGTGTATAATGTTACAAAAGCTTTTTATTTCAGATAAATGCTGATCTTTGGATCTTTCTATTCATCAAAGAATCCTGAAAAAATTTTTTACTCAACTGTTTTAAATATTGATAATCAGCAAATCAGCATATTAGAATGATTTCTGAAGGATCATGTGACACTGAAGACTGGAGTAATGATGCTGAAAATTTACCTATGTATGATCACAGGAATAAATTACATTTTAAAATCTATTCAAATAGAAAGCAATTTTAAATAGTAAAAATATTTCAACATTTTACTGTTTTTGCTGTACTTTGGGTCAAATAAATGCAGCCTTGGTCAGCAGAAGAGAATTCTAAAAAAACAAAACAAAAAAACAACATTAAAAATCTTACTGTTCAAAAACTTTTGACTGGTAGTGTAGGCTGATTATTCTTATAGATTGAAACAAATGTGCTTCAGCCAGAAAAAAGGGTATGAAAAGTGCTCCGAGTCGCTGCAGAAAACAAAAAAATTGAACAACAACAAAAACTGGAAATGTTGCTGGAGACGGACTTATTTAAAATGAAAACTCATTCTCTGCCAGCAGGAGGCGCTTTTAGAGTGATAGAACTAGCGGTTTCTCCAGTAATGGCTGTAATCAAAGCAGCTCCGCTCATGAACGCTTCTTTATCAGATCAAATGAAAATGCCATCGAAACTTTTCTGAAGACAGTCAATTCCCTTCAGAGATACATTCATATAAAACACCCGCGCCGTGTTATGATTTTGAAACAGTGCTCATGTTTATTCAACGAAGTCAAACGGCACAAATAAATCAATGTATGGGAAACTGGTAATGTATATCGAAATATCGGAAATGTGTTTAAAAATCATATCACCGTTATTGAAAAAAAATATATTGCGATACATATTGATATTGAATTATTGTCCAGCCCTACCTACATCCATATTTTTCTGGACTCCGCAGTTTTCAAAATGAATAGACAATGTTTTATTCATACTTTTAACTGATGTATTTAAACCAGTATCTTCTGAATGTATTTTAGAAGTTATATATACATGAGAATGTCATAGAAAAAGTAGTAATCAATTATTCTTTGTTTCCACAGCTCATTCAATTCTTGATCACACTGGCGCGGTCCAACAGAGTCCTGGGAGTGAAACGAAAGATGCAAGTCAACCTCAGATTAACATTAACACATATATCCACATTGATAGCTTAGCTTCCGATTTAAATATTGAAATGTGTGGTTGTCCTCTGTTCTAACTTTTCACTCCTTTTCTTTGCCCTTTATTTTATGTGGGATTTTTCCCCTCTCTCTCCCTTTCGTTCTGTTTGTTCACAGGCCCCTGATGTTGAATGATGGCAGCTCCACACACTCCATGCCCAAATACTCTCGGCAGTACTCGCTCGAGTCGTCTCCCGCTCTCTCTGTGAGTACTGCATGCTTGTATCTCAAACCATGAGCTGAATTTACCAGTGATTGCTAGGTTTGTTAAGTGTAATGTATGTTTTCTTGTGTGCAGCCCTCCTCTACAGCTTTCACAGGAACGGGTGTCTTCACCTCAGAATCGCCTGTCAAGACAGGGCCAATCATCTCTGATATCACTGAACTGGCGCAGTCCAACCCTGTGGCCACAGAGGAGTGGGTCGAAGACAGGTAAGTTTCACCTTCTCTTATAGCTGCAGTGGGTGAATCTCAAAAAGATTTGTCACATTTATAAGTCACATTTGACTACAAAATCAAAGAAAGGATTTGAGAAATGTGCTTAATTGTCATATAATTATGTAAAAAAAAAAAATATTGTGATTTTATATTTGATCATATTATTTAAATATATTTATGTATTGATTTCTTTAATTGTTTAAAAAAAAAAAAAAAAAAAAAGCATTGTCACAGTGTTTGTTAGCATAAAACAAATCACCGTTGAGAGAAATGTGGTCAAAAGTAAAAAAATAAAAATTATGTCACGATGCATCTTAATAGCCCTAAAATAAACCTTTTCTTTACTATAATATTTAAAACTATAATTTCTAATGACAATTTAGCTGTTTGCCTGTTCTGTGTAAGTCTGACATGGATCACCTGCAAGAGTTAAAAGAATGTTTTTTAAAAATGTACAGTTGTTTTCAAAAGTCTTATGAAAAAACTTTTTTTTTTTAAATCACAGAACAAGCCCCTTGGTCCACATCAAGGAAGAGCCATCTAGCCCCGCCCACAGTCCTGAGGTGGAGGAGCTGTGTCCTGTTGAAGTGGAAGTGGAGGCGGTATCAGGTGTACCTGTGGACACGCCCCTTTCCCCCACAACCTTCATCAACTCCATCCTCCAGGAGAGTGAGCCCGTCACTGCCCCGACCCCGCCTCCCAACGACCAGAAGTGTCTGAGTGTGGCCTGCTTGGACAAGTGAGTTTTCCCAACAAATGCACATCCGTTTAGGTCAGGGTTGCACAAACTCGGTCCTGGAGGGCTGGTGTCCTGCAGAGTTTAGCTCCAACTTGCCTCAACACACCTGCCGGGAAGTTTCTAGTATGCCTATAAGAGCTTGATTAGCTGGTTCAGGTGTGTTTCATTAGGGTTGGAGCTAAAATCTGCAGGACACCAGCCCTCCAGGACCGAGTTTGGGCACCCCTGGTTTAGGACAATCAAAGCTTCTGCTTCTCTTCACAGTCTTCCCTTTCCTTACCGAGTAACACTTCATTCCCATTGCGCCCTTTCTTGGTGTGATCCTAATGGCTTCAGCAGGGATTGTTTATCCAAAAATTAAAGTTTTGTTTTCTTTGTATCACAAAAAAGATGATGTTCTTTTCAATACAATGAAAGTGGATGGTGAGCACTTTTTCTGGCACGTTCATAATACATGTGCATGCAAACAAACAGTCTCGGATCACAAACAGCAGTTTTAACATGAAAGAGGCTAGGCAAGGCAAGATTTTGTTTATGAATTACAATTATTGGGCTGTTCTCACAAAATGATCATATGGCTTCAACTTTGACACTTTCTGGTGCTTTTTTTTGTTGTCCAAGAGTTGTTATCGCTAACTAAAACTAAAGCCATTTTTCATTACTTAAATGTTAACTGAAATAAAATTAAAATAAAAAAAAAACTAATTTTATTTCAGCAAACTTAATTTTTATTTTAGCTAGCTGCCAAGGTAATATTTCTTACTGTCATTTAATATTGTCAACTTCAAGTACTAAAATAACAAATGAAATAAACTAAAAATAAAAATGAATAAGAACTATATAGTCACATGAAACACAACAAAATTTGTAAAACGTTAAAATTGATGTGAAAACAAAATTTAAATCAAAATCTATTTTAAAATATTAACAAAAACTATAATAGTATATCAGTGATACTAAAATAACACTGTTTTGTCCTTTTTTAAAGCATGAAAACTTTCATTGTATGGAAAGGAGCATTGTGTACTTTCTTCTAAGTTGTTCCTTTTGAATTTTGTACAAAAAAATAAACATGTGGCGAGTATTTATTGACAGAACTTTCACTTTTGGGTAAACTATCCATTTCCACATCAATCAAAAAAGCTTAAACTAATGAGCAAATCTTTTTTAAAAAACAAATATCCTGCAGAAGCATTGCTCTTAACTAACTGTTCAGCTGGACTTATTTGTGGACTTTGGCTGCTTGATTTAGCCTGGCAGACTGGCATAGTGACTAATACTAATACTTTTCCAGATATTCTTGTGAGCTAGTGCATTATTCCATATGTCAATTCATCTCATGGCCCCTATGGCACTGAATTTGAGGGCCTTTTATTTTACAAGTAATTAAAATGCAAGCTAATGTGTATTTGATTGTTGTTTTGCAAATGAATAAAACCCATGACTAGCATGCAAAATAATCACTATTAGCCGAACATAAAATCAAAGTTCATACGGCTGCACATGAATTGAGTTGGATTTGCTTCAAGTTACTGTGCAAATCTTGTAATCAGTCTAATTTTCAAGTTTTTCTTTAAAAATTAGGACTAATATGTACTTAACTGGATATTCTTGGTGGTTCACCTTTACATATTTACAGACCTAAAACTAGGGCTTATTAAAAAGATAGATAGATAGATAGTAGGGATGTTCATTTCGGTTATTTTTCCTAACCGACAACCGACGCTCGTTAACTGATTTTTAAACGTTAACCGACAAGATTATTTTAAATTAGAATTTAATTCAATTAGAAAGGATAAGTGTCTGTGACCTGTTCAAAAATACTAACATTTGTTTCCCGGGGATTCATTTTACATGCGCAAAAAGCAGCAAACAACAGAACATGAGGATTCACATGGTCATCATATCACATCACGCACCTGCAGCGCTTCTGCGAGCGGAGAAAAACATATAGCTAGGCTATGTGTATATATATATATATACTGGTTCAGGTGTGTTTCATTAGGGTTGGAGCTAAAATCTGCAGGACACCAGCCCTCCAGGACCGAGTTTGGGCACCCCTGGTTTAGGACAATCAAAGCTTCTGCTTCTCTTCACAGTCTTCCCTTTCCTTACCGAGTAACACTTCATTCCCATTGCGCCCTTTCTTGGTGTGATCCTAATGGCTTCAGCAGGGATTGTTTATCCAAAAATTAAAGTTTTGTTTTCTTTGTATCACAAAAAAGATGATGTTCTTTTCAATACAATGAAAGTGGATGGTGAGCACTTTTTCTGGCACGTTCATAATACATGTGCATGCAAACAAACAGTCTCGGATCACAAACAGCAGTTTTAACATGAAAGAGGCTAGGCAAGGCAAGATTTTGTTTATGAATTACAATTATTGGGCTGTTCTCACAAAATGATCATATGGCTTCAACTTTGACACTTTCTGGTGCTTTTTTTTGTTGTCCAAGAGTTGTTATCGCTAACTAAAACTAAAGCCATTTTTCATTACTTAAATGTTAACTGAAATAAAATTAAAATAAAAAAAAAACTAATTTTATTTCAGCAAACTTAATTTTTATTTTAGCTAGCTGCCAAGGTAATATTTCTTACTGTCATTTAATATTGTCAACTTCAAGTACTAAAATAACAAATGAAATAAACTAAAACTAAAAATGAATAAGAACTATATAGTCACATGAAACACAACAAAATTTGTAAAACGTTAAAATTGATGTGAAAACAAAATTTAAATCAAAATCTATTTTAAAATATTAACAAAAACTATAATAGTATATCAGTGATACTAAAATAACACTGTTTTGTCCTTTTTTAAAGCATGAAAACTTTCATTGTGTGGAAAGGAGCATTGTGTACTTTCTTCTAAGTTGTTCCTTTTGAATTTTGTACAAAAAAATAAACATGTGGCGAGTATTTATTGACAGAACTTTCACTTTTGGGTAAACTATCCATTTCCACATCAATCAAAAAAGCTTAAACTAATGAGCAAATCTTTTTTAAAAAACAAATATCCTGCAGAAGCATTGCTCTTAACTAACTGTTCAGCTGGACTTATTTGTGGACTTTGGCTGCTTGATTTAGCCTGGCAGACTGGCATAGTGACTAATACTAATACTTTTCCAGATATTCTTGTGAGCTAGTGCATTATTCCATATGTCAATTCATCTCATGGCCCCTATGGCACTGAATTTGAGGGCCTTTTATTTTACAAGTAATTAAAATGCAAGCTAATGTGTATTTGATTGTTGTTTTGCAAATGAATAAAACCCATGACTAGCATGCAAAATAATCACTATTAGCCGAACATAAAATCAAAGTTCATACGGCTGCACATGAATTGAGTTGGATTTGCTTCAAGTTACTGTGCAAATCTTGTAATCAGTCTAATTTTCAAGTTTTTCTTTAAAAATTAGGACTAATATGTACTTAACTGGATATTCTTGGTGGTTCACCTTTACATATTTACAGACCTAAAACTAGGGCTTATTAAAAAGATAGATAGATAGATAGTAGGGATGTTCATTTCGGTTATTTTTCCTAACCGACAACCGACGCTCGTTAACTGATTTTTAAACGTTAACCGACAAGATTATTTTAAATTAGAATTTAATTCAATTAGAAAGGATAAGTGTCTGTGACCTGTTCAAAAATACTAACATTTGTTTCCCGGGGATTCATTTTACATGCGCAAAAAGCAGCAAACAACAGAACATGAGGATTCACATGGTCATCATATCACATCACGCACCTGCAGCGCTTCTGCGAGCGGAGAAAAACATATAGCTAGGCTATGTGTATATATATATATATATAGGGCTGTCAGTTTAACGCATTAACTTAATTAATTAGTTATGAAAAAATAACGCTATTAAAATATTTTAAGGCAGTTAGCGCACTGGCCCCACCCCTAGACCTGTGCGTCATCTTACAGTTCATACAGTTGACTGTTGACAAATATGATGCAGAGCAACAACTCCATAAACGAAGTTATGCTCTAAAATTCAAGATATTGGGGCAAAAAAATACCTCTGTATGAATTTTTGGCTCATATTTATCTCATATGATAAGCGACATCACACGAGCAGCGAGAGCAGTAGGCTATCACACGAGTGCTGATTTTGTCCTGAATATCACGAGATTAAATGTGATTTTATACAACAGTTCAGTAAATAAGGAGTTAATATTTACATTTTATTTCAAATTAATATTGTGTTATATTTTAAATACAATATTGTGTGTTTTTGTTCAATTTTGCCAACGAATATATTACCTATAAAGCCACAGCAGAACTGTTGTGTGTCTCCGAGCAACACAGCGGTGATTCGTTTCTGAATGAATTAGATTAATTAATCGCAGCACCCTGTGATTAAAGCCACAGCAGAACTGTTGTGTATCTCCGAGCAACACAGCGGTGATTCGTTTCTGAATGAATTAGATTAATTAATCGCAGCACCCTGTGATTAATTAGATAAAAAATTTTAATCGACTGACAGCCCTAATATATATATAACGAATAAACAGGCATATAGCCTACACTTAAAGGGGTCATATGATGCGATTTAAATTTTTCCTTTCTCTTTGAAGTTATGTAGTAAAAAATGCGTAGTAAAATCTGTGCCGTTAAGTGTTATCACAGTTCCGCTGTGATGCTATGCAAAACATTTTGTTTTATGTGGATATTGGAACGCGAGTGAAGTAGGCTACATAATAAATAATAATTTGCCATTCAAATACATCGCGAATATGAGACCCAGCGTTGGTTTCAGTTTCGTTTTAGCCTAAATGAATTTGTTTTGGCTTGTCTTTTATATTGCTATAGCTTCTTATATTTTTAATTCTTGTTCTTTTCTAAATAGGCTACTGTTAATTGAAAGGATTTGTTTACGGTGTTCAATATAATGTTTGTAAACATTTCGTGTCGGCATTAGGCCTAGGCTATTTCTGAATGAAATAATAAAATGCGACTTATTACAATGCTATTTGTGTTTTTCCCCCTAAAAACAAATTTTTTTATACGCGTAGCGTATTTTAACCATGCAGCAAACCTTTTAAAATATTTTGATAAATTACTGAAAAGATAAATAATTAAATGACTTTTTAAACCGTTTAACTGATTGTATTAATCGGTCAAAATTCTTACAGTCGGTTAACTGGTTAAACGGTTCAAATTAACATCCCTAATAGACAGATAGATAGAGATTTTAAGGTTTGTCCAAGAACATAATTGATTTTCATTGAGGAAATAGTTTTAATAGTGCAGTTTTACAACACTCTATAATAGGGCTGGGTATCGATTCAAATGTCCCGATTCGATTTCGATTCGCAAGCTCTCGATTCAATTCGATTCTCGATTTTTTTGATTACATTCAGTGAATATAGTTTTAATACAAATGCTATTGATATTTCTAAAAAATTAACCGTAAGCATCAGTTTACAAATGGTGAATTAATAAAAAGAAATTAAGAACCACATGCCTGTATTTTAAACCTATTCTTTTTTTTGTATAGGGTCCTTTTTTAAAAATAGTAGGGCCCTATAAAATGTTCTTAATTTTTCTGGTAATCAGATGAAGGCATAAAACATTAATTTAATTTATCCTTATCAAATGAAAATTAAACCCTTTTATTTTTTGGCAAACAAAGTGCTGCACAACAGAGGTTTACTGTTAAAATTTAAAAGAAAACAGATGTGATTATTCTTTTAAAAATAAAGATTTATTAATATTTATTAGCAGTAGTAGCATTGAGTCTTAAGACTGCTAAATAGTTATATATTCTGGCAGTTTCTTAACATTAAACTTAACTTTTATTTTGACAGGTTGCCGTGAAGAACTTACAGCTGCTGTGTATGTGATATGATGGTAGTTTTCTCAAATGAAACGGTAAAATGCTAATGAAGTGACTCTCAGAGCAGCTGGAGATGACATTCGTGTTCATATCATCATATAGTGAGACGGCAGAAGCTGAAAACACCGCGAGCGTCGTCCGTGCTTTAGTATGTGTGTAGTAAACAAAACAGTTCGCCCCGCCATTCATTCATTGCGGAAATCATGGTGCCTTATGCGTGATATCAAATGCTTCCGCAGATTTATAGTATTACTATAGAATTTCACCTGAGCATTGCGAATTACGCGTATGGCCATGATAAGCGCTGAATGAATGACAGGCTTTCTGTTGTAACATCGCGCAAGGTAAATAAGAGTGACATCTAGTGGAGAAGACTAATGATAAGATTAACGTTAATCAGATCTTGTTTTAAATGTGTTGAAATAAATCCCGGAAAAGATCGATTCGCGGCTTTTGAGAATCAATATCGAATCGACGTCATTTAAAAAAAAACCATTAATCGGAAAGAAATAAATACCGGAAAAGATCGATTCGCGGCTTTTTTGAATCGATATCGAATCGACGTCATTTTAAAAAAACGATTAATCGAAAAATAGATTTTTTTTTTTTGCCCAGCCCTACTCCATAACCATTCGGCAATGTCTGGTGGCTTCAAAACACCAGGACTTCAATAAAAACCCAATTCAGAACGATCTGTACTTCACCCCTGCCTACATTGGCTCTAGTTCCCGTTCCCCCTGAAACAGCCCCGTTTCTGACTGTGGCTGAGGCCCGTTGATGTGTGTAGCGCCCCCTGCTGTCTCTAGTGCCATGTTGTGCTTCTGTCTTTTCAGTTATCCTCAGATGTCTGAGATCTCTCGCCTTTTCTCCGGCTTCTCCACCTCGTCTCTACACCTCAGACCTCATAATGGGTCAGCATTTCAGTCGGCCGATCCGTCCCCAGAACGCCTGACGCTGTGCTTGATCACATAGACGCTGACTGCGCTTAGCTTGCCTTCTCAGGCTCATTCACTCATTTCTGCCCCAGTATACCTGAGAAACGCTGAATGCTGATTGGTCGTTGGTGGGCTCAGGTGTGCTGGAGGTGGTAGAGGGCGTAAATAGGGTGTTCGGGGGGTCCTGAGCTTAATTTGAGAAGTGCAATGGCATGATCGCACAATTTATTATGTCTAGTGGGAAGGAAGTACGGAGTGTGGCATGGCATTTGAAACAAGACGCATGTTTTGAATCCTCCAATTACCCGATCACCCTTTGATCCCTGTTCCCCTCCTACCTCTGAGTGGAGACTAATGTGATGAGGTCAGCAGCCCCGCCTCCCTCTATGACATCATCATCACAGTTTTGATCTTTCTGGGGACCGGCCTCTCTCCCGTTTTTAATAGTAGTGTTTAAATGCTTCCTGTTATTGCTGAAGCAAAATTGCTGAATTTTATTGGTTGCTTTTGTAAAAGTAAACATTAAATGAGAGTGTTTGGTTTTTGGAGAGTGGAACTGGCTGGTTTGTGTGTGGTGTCTGAGAGATGATTTTCTTTTTCTCTTTTCTACCACAGGACAGAACTAAGTGATCATCTAGAGACCATTGACTCTGGATTAGAAAACCTTCAGCAGATCCTCAATGCTCAGTCCATTAACTTCGACACCTCGCCTTTCTTTGATGTAAATATTGTTTCAGTCTTTAGCAGCAAGTTTAAGAACCAAGTACTTGTAAGAGTATCAATTTGAAATTTAAAAAGAAAAAAATTATAATAGATCTATTATTATTATTATTATTGTTGTTCTCATCATTGTTAATAATTGTATTTTTAAGCATTTCTTTTACTTAACTAGTATTTTTTTAACATATATATTTATGTATGTATGCCTGTATAAATTGCTGTAATGAAATGTTGAATTATTTATTGTTAATATATATATATATATTACTACAGCAAATTTTTCTTTATAGCTTATGTATTACTGTTTGTCAGCAATATATTCTTGATGTTGGTCTTAAACAGTTTGTTGTCTTTCACAGATTTTCACATCATCTTCAGCTGATGTGGATCTGGACAGCCTGGCTATTGTAAGTTTTATTTATTTATAAATGGATTTATATTTTTTTTATTTTATTTAAATTTATATTCATTTATATGATTTATTTTTTATTTAGATATTTCTTTCTGTCAGCTGTAATTTTTTTTTGAAAATATAAAGCACAGAGATTGTCTAAATATTAAGAAATTGAGAAAGCAGACTTCTGGTGTGACTACGAAAGTTCAGTGTCTTAACAGCTCCAGAAGAACCATAGCTCACAGAATGAACAGAATGCAAAGACTTTAAACAAACTCGTCTGATCTGTTTAACGGAAAATATTTGACATGGTTTCAGTTGATAGACGTATGTCACATAGCTAGAAGTAAAGATGTTAAACTGTAGATTGCACTGTCAAACAATTTACTTCCATTTTGCATAAAAGCGTCAGTTGTGTGTGAAGTAACTTTAACATCTTTTTTTTTTTTCATCTGCAGAAATGTGCATACTGCTTGTCTTAGTTTAATCACACATCTGCGGTCTCTTTACAGATCCAGGACCTTCTGTCACCTGAACCTGTGAAAGAAACTGAATCTGGTGCGGACAGTGGAGATTCAGGTATTTAGGATGCTTGAAAATAAACATTTTTGTTTTAAAATGCAAAAACATACACTAAAAAATAAACCCGAGAATGAAGTAAGAAACGACAGTTATGATTGCCACCACTTAACTGTAAAAAAAAAAATATGGTAGCAGTATTTTTGGTTTTATGCACTGAAATTAATTTTATGGTAAACAACTGTGCATTTCATTAACTAATATAGTGTTAATATTCCATCTAAAGTAATATATTTTGTAACTGCGTAATATACTGATTACCTCCATAATAATAAAGGTGGTAAAAATGACAAACAGCATAAGATGTAACATCAAACCCATATGTACATAATTCATACAAAAATTAATAAACATTTTTTAACAAAATGCCATCAAATGGCAGGTTATGGTTATTCACTGTAAATAGTAAGAAGATTGTTTTTTGTTTCCAAAATCTGTAGTATTATATTACTGTAACAATACCTGTTACAGGTTTTCACCGCATATATAGAGAGAACTTGCTGTTAGCCAACTAACAGGTTATTCCTGTTCCATTTTTAGTCTTTCATCATTAAAATTGCAAACATTGTTTTACGGTGCACACTGTAAAACATGACTGTGAATTTAACAATAAAAGACTGTAAAAATGCTACAGTAAAAACCTGTTAAATGGTTAACGGTAAATTCCCCTACTATATACAGTGAAAAACTGTATTGGACATTACATGTAATTTTACGGTAGTATACCGTTTTTGGAAGTGAAAAAGACCGTATAATTTACAGTGAATAACCGTAAATTGACTTTCCCAGAATTCCCTGCGTTACATTTCAAATTTAGTTTTTTTGTTGAAATAACTATGTTTATTCTTAGTTTTTTTTTTAATCAATTTTGTATATTAGGGTTGTATGTTACACCTAATGTTGGTAAATGAATGTTTATTGCATTATTTCAGTTTCATGTGTGTTACCATGATGGTGTTTAGTGTTTGTGTGAATGACACTGTGCTGTAAATTTTATGGAATTTTTTTTACAGTGTAGAAGTCTTTTGATATTTTGTGGTGTAAATGGAATTTGCACGAATGGTGTTTTCAGGCAAGCAGCTGGTCCAGTACACGTCCCAGCCCGTGATTCTTCCTGACCCTGTCAGCACTGAAAGCACTGGCACCGACCTGCCCATCCTCCTGGAGCTGGAGGGTGACTCGTATTTCGGGTCAGAACCAGCTGAAGACCTGACCATCTCTCTTCTTAATTTCCAGTCCCCCGTTCCTGAGGACCCCAAACTGTCATAGAGAGAGCAGCTTTTATAAAGGGATGTATGTCCGTGTGGGTTTTTTAAAAATGTATTCTCTTCATTTGTTTTTATTTTTGGTCATTTAACATGTCAGGGCTAGCAATTAGATTGTTACTCTGGTATTTCCCTTCACGTTTAATCTGGGAAAAATCACTAAAAAACAGTAGAGAGAATTCAGTATTCCTTCAAAACCCTCCGTCATGGAGTTGAAACATCAAAATGAGCTTTTATTTGTTGGTTTGGTAGTTTCTGGCAGTGAGAAAACCTCAAACTAAATGTGTAATGCTACAGATGTAAATCTAAATTTATCGCCCATGCTTTGTGTGCTTATCTTTTATTTATCTGGATTGGATTTGCATCTATGCTAAGCGATTCTCTTGCAGTCTGTCACCACTGCGGAACTTCAAAAACCTCAAGTCTGGCTTGTTGTACGTGCATTTTTCTGCTATTTGGTTGTTATTATTTGATCTAATTATGATGCGATGACCCCCAGATTGTTATATTCGGCACCTAGGTCTCATAAGTATGCCAAATATTCATCTTCCGGAATATTTTCTTTGCAGTATATATTGAAATGCTGGTTAAAGCAAAAAAAAACATAATATAACATACCTTTTATAGCCAGAAAATGCAGTCGGTTTAATTGGACAAACATGAAACAAGCATCAAAAATCAATGTTGCGTAAACTTGTCCAGCATCCCACTAGCTGTCTTCAAAGCCATAGCTGTTACTCATCATATAATGTCTGATCTTGGTTGGTGATGATGGGTATGTATTCTGACAATGTCAGTTTAAGGTGCGTATTTAGAGATTTTAATGAAACGTTTTTGTACTAAAATCATATATATTTTTTTGCTGTTGAAAGTTCTAATAAGCAGGACAGCCAATGATGCTGTATATAGGACATACGTTTGAATATATAAATAGTTTAGAGTCTGCGTTTGTTGTGATGAAACAAATTCATTTCAGACTTTGAAAACACGTTCAACAGGGCTGAATTACACAATAAGTGTATTATAGATTTATGCATTGATAAGAGGTGTATCGGATGATCTGATTTGAAGAATTTGTGCAATAATTCAACACTTAACCAACTTTCACAGCAACACACACTGCTTTCTTTTAATCCGTTTTTTCTTCCTTTTTTCCTTTGTTTTTGTTTGCTTAGCAAAAGGAACTAGAAAATATAATAGGCGAATCTTATGAACCTTTTTGTGAGATTCACGTGCAAATTGGATACCAAAATAACGAATTGAAATGGAATTTTTTTTTTTTTGGTGCGATGTGTACACATGCTGTTCTCTATAGACTTCCCATCGTTCAACACTTGTTTATTTTTGGATGGTCAGACAGCGCGGTAAAGGAACCGGGAGATGAATGTCACTTGTTGATGATTCTGATCATTTTCAGTCACATTTTAGTCAGTGGGTGACTGTCATAGCCAGAGAGACATTAATATTAGGCATAAATTATTTTATTACGCATGTGAACAACACTTTGTGTATTGATATGTTTCAAATAAAATGTTTTTGAAAGTATTTGGAGGTAGTTTGGATTTTATTTTCCCCGCAGCTTTTGATTGTAGCCGAGGTTTTCATAGTTTCTCGTTGGTCATCGTTAGCTGGTCTATCACCGCTGGCAAGATTGTGTCTTACTAAAAGTTCACTGTCTCTGCAGTAGAAACCCAATTTCTTTTTTCCCCTTTCTTTGTATTGTTATTTTTTTATAATAGATGCTACACGACTAAAAAATGTCTGTTGCGAAGAAAGATAGGAAAACGTCAACACCCATAATGCATTTGGCTCGATCAGGCTATCAGTGAACGGGGATACAAAAACGCGGAAGTGTTATCTGTAGTTTTCACAAAAGCCCGCTGGATGACGCGTTTACGTCACCTTGCGGATTTTTTCTGACAAATAAACGGGGATGTTTTGGTGCAGGTAACATTGAAAAAATAATGCCCATTGTTTATTTACGTATACTGCCGACATTGTAACAATACAAAGTTGTCTGAAAATCGGTGAACTTACCCTTTAACCTAGTTAGGGTTGACAGTCAACCATTTTCCAAATAACATTACCTGTTTTTGAACCGATTCCTCCGAACAGGTAAAATGACAAATATTTGAATTTGATGTTCAAAATAGATGTTCAATTTAATGTAAAGATTATCATCAAATGACATACATTCAGCAATATACAATCTGTGACATTGGTAAAGAATATTGCTTTAACTTCTAGGCAAGAAAATACAGTAGCGACATTTATGGGGGAAACAACCGTTAAATTTACACAGCAAATACGTTTTAAATACTGATTTTTCTCTTTCATTTGACT
This sequence comes from Sinocyclocheilus rhinocerous, assembly GCF_001515625.1. NCBI lineage: Eukaryota > Metazoa > Chordata > Actinopteri > Cypriniformes > Cyprinidae > Sinocyclocheilus > Sinocyclocheilus rhinocerous. Next base: position 55,154 of record NW_015668442.1, read on the forward strand.
CCTTTGGTTTTTTTTTCTTTCGTTGTACCAATGAATAAAATAGCCTACTTACAGGGCACTTTTATAAACAGGCGCAATAAAAAGTTAAGTTACAGTAACGTTATCCTCTGAATGTTTAAATAGTCAAAAATAAAACAAACGGACACACACACAAAGGAGAGCTAAAGTCTAGCGGGCGGGTTCAGGGTTCCTCTGCCAGGCGTTCTGGTCTGTGCACTGAAATCTGTAGCACAGAAACCTCACTCGCGGCTTCATGTGGAAATCAGCAGGTATCTTCCAGTTCCACATTTTCTGCACCTTTCAAAAAGCGCACAGATCAGTTCATTGAGGCCAAACTAGCTGGACAGACGTTTACAAGCAGAAAATTGGGTTTCTTAATGATAGCTTTTCATTAAAGCTTTTCAGTGTCCAAATTCATCGAGCATCTTTAGTGAAACACGAGGAGAACGGACTGAAATTATTTCATAGGCTATAACGTGCTTTCTGTTCCATGTACACTACTGTTTAAACATTTGGGGTCCGTAAGATTAAAAATAGCCCATAGTAAAACATTTTAAAAATGTAAATGTTTTTTTAATATATATTTTTTTGAATTCAGTACTCCAGTCTTCAGTGTCACGTGCTATTTCAGAAATCATTCTAATATGCTGATTTGCTGCTCAAGAAACATTTCTTCTTATTAGGCTATTGTTTAAAGGGGTCATATGATGCTTTTTTAAAGATCATTATTTTGTGTATTTGGTGTAACAGAATATGTTGACATGCTTTAAGTTACTGAAACCACGGCTTCTTTCTTTGCGTGCACATTTGGGCGCCATTATGCTAATATTTCCACATAGTGAGGTAGATATGTGGGGGCGTGTTAGAACGAGCCGTTTTAGGGGGCGTGGCAGAGTCTTAACTTTGATAAAGAATATCTCTTTGGTTTTGAGACTTTAGTCTTTGCAACTTCAGGGATCTTATCTATGCACAATCAGCTTGTAACACTCCAAAGAGAAAGGAAAATTTGAAATCGCACCATATGACCCCTTTAAAAGAGTTGTGCTGCTTAATATTTTTGTGGAAACCTTCATTTTTTCATGATTCTTTGATGAATAGAAAGTTCAAAGGAACAGCATTTACTTGAAATCGAGATCTTTTGTAGCATTATAGCTAAATGTCTTTTCTGTCACTTTTGATCAATTTAATGCATCCTTGCTAATTAAAAGCATTCATTTCTTAAAAAGATGTACTGACCCCCAAAGTTTTGAACTGTAGTCTATCTTAAAGGTTTCACAGACTAAAATGCTTGTTTGCGCTCTCAACTGAAAATATCTTGCTCTGACATCTGAATATGTCAGTGCCATTGTTCTGTCTCAATATGCACACCTGTAACATTTTTCTAAGGCATTTTTATAAAAGCTGTTTAAATATCTTAACTAAGGCCTAGTCCTGGCTTAAGTTAAGCCCCGTCTGTGAAACCGGGCCATAATGTGTTGACATTTAAGTATTAAGTATTTTTCCAATATTAATTAGATTGTTTGGGCCGTTTGTTTTGAATATATGAATTTTATAGATATTTTTATATAGAATTTCAGACCCACCTTCAGGACCCTGACCAGATGTGTGGTACTGTTCACCTGCTGATACTGGACAGAACAAGCAAAACAGAGAAAAGAGAAGAGCTGTTGAGCATCTGTTTATCAGCACAGGAGACACTCTATCATTTTTGCATCTCAATCAGACATAAACATGACTCTGTTCACAAGGTATTCACTATTTCATTTCTATTCTAGAATTTTTCTTCATTCAGTTTTATGAACGATGTGTTTCCTTGACAGGTTTGACATGGCTTTGAGGTGAAAGCAAGATACAGATCATCAGAATGAATCATAAATCATGTGACTGAAGTGAAGGAGGTCTGAACTCCCATGAAGCTTACCAGCTGGCTGTGTCTGTTCCGTAGCACCAGGTTGGCCTGTTAGAGGAGAACAAACCAGAGGTTTACATCAAAACAACTGATTTGATGAATTTACCCTGTTTACTTGAATATGTACAGGTTAGCAGGTAAAGCAGGTTTAGAGATGTAGTGTGTATCAAAAATGACATTTTGACACGATTTAAGATACATGGATATTAAGAGACATTAAAAAAATAAGAATTTGACCAGTAGTGTATGTATATAAAACCTTACTTGGACTCCTGAGAGTCCCTTGAGGTTCAGTTGTAGCTTAAAAATAAAAATGAAAAAAATCGCAAATATACTTTTTCCTTATAGTGTGTTTGTACTGGTATTCACCACGTTATGGGGACCAAATGTCCCCACAACAATAGCAATACCAGTAAATTCTGACCTTGTGGGGACATTTCTTAGGCCCCCATGAGGAAACAAGCTTATAAATCATATAGAATGAAGTTCTTTGAAAATCTAAAAATGTAGCTTTGTGTGAGGAGTGCAGGGTAAGGGGATAGAAAATGAAGTTGGCACAGTATAAAAACCATTATGCCTATGGAATGTCCCCATAATGATAGGAATACCTGTGTGTGTGTGTCACCCACCTGTGCCCATGGCATCTGTCTGTGAGGAAACCCCTGTGAATGGATCCCCTGTGACTGGAGTTGAGTTTAAGAAAGGTTTGTTTCATTTTTAACTTTTAATAAACTTTTGACACAATTTCTGCATTGTAAGCAAACCCTTGCAAAAATTGACTTTGGTAATCATAGTTTCCACCATATATCATTGTTATTGTACTGTAAAATGGTAGAATTCCCTTCAAACGGGCTTTCAGTATCATCTGCAGAAACTACGTTTACCATGGTACATTTTTATAAGGGCAGCTTACCTGGATGGTTAGTCCACCTGATGAGGCAGATGTTTTCAAACGTAATTTACCTGGTAAGTCTGTCTGAACCATGCTACTATGTGTCTCTGAGGCATCTGAAAGTTTGACAAGAACATTTGAAATGCCAACATAAAAAATCATACAGTTTGTTACTTCAGCTGATTATTACATATATATATATTTATATCCATATTTTCTGAACCTTTATATTATCTGTGCCTTGGTCATTCTGATTTATTCATATAATCTAAAGGTCACTCACCTGTAAATCCAGTCCCAGTCGCACGCTCAGAATCTGCTTTTTAGAAACACACACTACACATGAAACCCTCGCATGAGTGATTGACTGACATGTGTCTGGATGTGCTGAGGAAACGTGGTTACCTGTGTAATTTGGCACGCCATCTGTCACAGCTAAGTGTCCCTGCCCTGAATAACAGGAAAGAGCATGTCATAAATATTTCATATTTACTTGAATTATTTCTTTGCATAATGTGTTGTACTCACCTGTCATGTCTGTTTGAGTCTGTCCGTCAGTCACTAGATCACCTGCCGCACCTGATCACAGTGTCAGCTCCATTATTACAGGTACGTGCACAAAGACCAGTGCTGCTTTTACATTCACTCATGGTGTATGTTTGGTAACATTTTAAAGAGAATACCTGCCATATCTGTCTGCATGCTTGCACCGGTGACACCGTCAAATCCTTTGAGAAGCCAAGGCGAGTTTATTTTTTGTAGCACATTTCAAACACAATGGTAATTTAAAGTGCTTTACATACAAATAATTTGAAAATAATTATAATATTAAAAATTTATCTTTAAAAAAACAAAGAAGCAAAGAGAGATGCATTTTAAAAATAAATAAGTTAATTATTTTATTATAATTATTATTTAACTTATTAAACTGATCTATAAGGATTATTATGGAAGTCTGTAATTAATATAATTCTGGCTTTTTTCTCACAATTCATAATTTAGACTTTTTTTCAGAAATGTGAAATATAAAGTCAGAATTACGAGATATAAACTCGCAATTGCAAGAATGACAAAATTAATATTTTATTTTGTGGTGAAAAAAAAACAGAATTGTGATATGTAAATTTGGAATCGCGAGAAAAATTCAGAATTCTGATTCCTGAATTCTCAGAATTCTTCAGAATTGCAAGAAAGTCCAAATTGTGTGATTAAAAAATCAGAATTAACAGTCTTTTTTATTCATTTTTTTTTAAATCTGTGGTGGAAACAGGCTTCTATATGTGGTTGCTTACCAGTCGTGTCAGCGTAAGGACTGAGAGTGTGGTCACTTTGATCAAGCGCACCAACTGAAAATAACAGCAACAAGAAAAATAGTTTCTAAAGGGGCTAAGTAGATTCATATTTGATTAATATATGTGTAAAGATGATTGGTGATGACTTATTAGCGCTGTTCCAAAATCTAGTGGGATACCTAGTTGTCTAAATAGACAGGTGCCTTCTATATGTAAAATAGTATTTGGAAGACCTAACTCATAAGTTTGAAGTTAGCATGCTGGTAGGTGAATGACAAGTCTAATGTGCATAAAAACAGCACAAGCTTTAACTCTTTAAGAACTACTCTCAGTATTCACTGAAATAAAGGCAGGCCTATATTTCAAGTAATTTTGGATGGGTTTATTCACTGAGTTCCCCTCAAATCATTCTGGGGTTGTTTTCCCCAATACCTTCGATATTTGGGTAAAACAAAGAACTTTATAAATGCATAAAGTAATGCTGCCTACCTCACTGTGTGAGCAAACCAATGATGTCTAGGTAGGCAACATTTCATTTAAGGCAAGACATTACAAGTGAATAGGTTGACATTTTAACTAATGTTTAAATAACTAGGTTTCCCCACTTTTTTAAAATGGGCACTACTACTAGCAAATAGATGTGATGTGAACTAAAAATCCACAAAACTCTGATATTTGATTTCATGGCTTTAAACCTGCCATGAGAAATATTTTCCGTATTGAGCACAAGCATTTGGTAAACCCACACAACCCCACCACTCTAGACAGACTAGCCAAGAGAAGACGCATAAAAATTGAATTATGGCTAACAAATCAATTGACTTTCAGTGATTTCATAGAACCAGGTAATATAGTACCAGCTGTGTGATGCATCTCTGTTGCAGCGTCCTGATGGCCTGTTCCGCCTGTTTGGAAAGACATTTGGGAATATTCACATCGATTCCAGGATATTAGTCTGTCAATAATATGACGTTGTGATTGTGTGTTGATTAGTTGTGTTTGTTTTATTGCTAGATACATACTGATGTCGAGATGAACGCCTGGAGGGTCACCTGTGAACGAATCCAGACACACACTGCAGTTCTCTCTCGTTTATAGGTTTCATATGTTTTTATAGACATTTCAACATACCTTTCTGTATGTCTACCACAGGTTTGTGCCGACCGTTTCCATTTCCTGTAATGCAGTTATGAATTATGTGTCAAAATAATACTGTATGATGAAATCCCTGCCGGTGGTCAACCACCTAAAACAGCTTGGACCATGGAAAAGTAGCCAACAACTACTTTAATCGGGATTTTCCAGCAAGGAAAGGTGAGGTTACATGTTGACTGTAACTTACCATTTGTATCAGGTAAATCGGCACCATTATTATCTGCCCCACCATCTGAGGAGAACAACAAAACTGTTAAATATAATATTGTATCTCATATATATTTTGTTTTGGGTTTTTTGTAATTGAAAATAGGGCTAATACTTTACCATAAAGATCCATTTATTAACATTGGTTAACTACATTAGTTAACAATAAATAAGAATAATAAATGCCATATAAGTATTGTTCACTATTAGTTAGAAAAAGCTGTAGAAATATTGTACATCGTTAATTTCAACATTTACTAATACATTTAACAATTGCATTTTTATTACCTTTTTATTAACATTTACAAAGATTAATAGATGCTGCAAGTATGTAAGTAAATATACTGCTAATTGTAAGTTTGTTGTTAGTTAGCTATTGCATGAACTAATGTTAAAGGAATAGTTCACCAAAAAAAATGAACATTTGCTGAAAAAATTTACTCTTAGCCCAAGATGTAAATGAGTTTGTTTCTTCATCAAAACAGAATTTGAGAAATTTAGCATTATGAATGGGTGCCGTCAAAATGAGAGTCCATGCAGCTTTTCGCTTAAGTTGTAAACTGATGGACTGGAGTCATGTGGATTACTTGTGGATAATTGTGATTTTTTTTTATCATCTGTTTGGACTGACGGCACCCATTCACTGCAGAGGATCCATTGGTGAGCAAGTGATGTAATGCTACATTTCTCAATATCTGTTAAAGAAAAAACCTTATATACATCTTGGATGGCTCGAGGGTGAGAAAATCTACAGAATTTTTCTTTTTGGGTGAACTATTCCTTTAACAAATGAGACCTTGTTGCAAAGTTTTACTAAAATAGTTGTCCTACCTGAATAATCTAAGAAGGAATGACCCGGATGTGACATTGTGTCAAAGGCTACTGAGGAATCTGTAAAAATCAGATTAAACTTCAATTAAGATTTGACACACTTTCAGCATTTTATGTCACTTTCCACCAGACCATGCAGGATTTTTGGTGAGAATGTTGTTTAACATCAGTTTACCTGTTGTATCAGCTGGTGATTTTGATTGGGCTCCATTATCAGCCGTGCCTGGAGATATTATGAAAGATATTACAGCGTCAGTTACTAGGCATGTGGGTGGAACGTCTGGAGGAGTGTCTAAGAGGTCTAAAAGCGTACCTAGCCCGTCTGTTTGGGTGTCTGGACCAAAGCTCTCTCCTGTTCCACCTGTAGAGGGAGACATTCTGGTCCATACTGAGAATCGACATTCAGTATTCCTTCCACTAATTAATGAGAACAAAGAAATGCTCACCCATTAAGCCAATAAGGAAGTCATGGCTTGACTGATCTAATATGCCTGCAATGAAAATTTGTAATGAAATGTTTGAGGTCCTAGTATGGTCTGATGCTCACATTATTATTTAGTGAATATGTATAGAGTTTTTGATGTTAAATGTATACACTTTTGTTTAAAAGTTGGGGTCAGTCAATTTTTTAAATGTTTTTAAAAGACGTCTGATCAAAAATACAGTAAAAACAGTAATATTGTCAAATTTTTAGTTTTAATTTGAATACTTTTAAAATGTTATTTATTCCTGTGATACAAAGTTCAGTGTTTGGTCAAATTTAAACAACAAGGCATTGTTGTTAAAAAAAAGTTTCAGTTTAAAAAAATAAATAAATAAAAAATCTTACTGACCCCAAGGTTTTGAACAGTAGTGTAGAAGCTTCTGATCAGTGTTTTGGTTTTGGGTTTAACTCAATAACTCAAAATGTGTTTTTTGCTTTTGTAGGGCAGAAGAGTTGAACTGATGTTTACCTGTAATTTCCAGGTGAGGGCTTGTGCCAAATGAATCAAAACCACCTGCATACGTACATATGACAAACACATGAAGAGAAGTTCATTTTTTTAAATTGAAAACAGTGTAAGTATACTTTTTATCTCAGAAATGAATGGTTTTTCCATGGTAGGATTTGAAATCATGCTTTTATACCTGTTCCTTGTATCTGAGATGTGCCTGCCATGAAATGATCCAAGCCTGCAACAAAAACAGCAAATTAACATCAGAGACCGTTAGTCAGTTTTTATCTTTTGTGTCATATGAAATGTCAGTCGGTTAAAACCATATATTCATTGTTTCCTCACCTGTAAATCCTGTTTCTCCTCCATTCAGAAGCTGTTTGTGTCCATTGCCTATGAGAGGAACCCGATTAAAATGACTACATCACTCATTCTGATTAATATGATGCACACTACTATTTGATGTGCATTAACACGCAATAACACTCACCGTTAGATTCTATCTCAGGGATTTCTGAATGTACAAGATAAAAATGACATAATTATGATATAAATGATCATTTAATAGAAAACATTTTGTAAACTGTGTGTAAACTTTAATGTTCATCACCTGGAGACTCTATTTGAGATCCATCATGAGCGGTTTCCCCTGATGCAAGAAGACAAGATGTGTTCTTGATAATTGTGTAAAGCATTTAAAAAGTAAGAAATGACCTCCATGAGATACAATAGCAAGAACCTGTTATACACATACCATTTTCATACTGTGAGCCATCTGTATGTGGAGCGAATCCCTCTGACCCTGAACACACATGCAAAGAGCATTATGATTGTATAACTTTTGCATAGATCTTTTACTTGAAGCCTTATATGTAATAAATATAAAATTATATTTAAAGGAATAGTTCACCCGAAATTGAAAAGTTGCTGAAAATTTAGTCACCCTCAGGCCATCCAAGAGGAGTAGATAAGTTAGTTTCTTCATTGAAACAGATTTTGAGAAATATAGCATTACATCACTTGCTCACCAATGGATCCTCTGCAGTGAATGGGTGCCGTCAGAATGAGAATCCAAACAGATGATAAAAACATCGCAATAACTTACAAGTAATCCACACAACTCCAGTTCATCAATTAATGTCTTGTATAGTGAAAAGCTGCATGTTTGTAAGAAACAAATCTATCATTAAAATGTTTTTAACTTCAAACCACACTACACACAGCTAAAGCATGAGTCCTCTATCCATAATGAAAGTGACGTGACCCATACTTGGAATTAGTGCTCTGCATTTAACCCATCCAAAGTGCACACACACCGTGAACACACACCCGGAGCAGTGGGCAGCCATTTATGTTGCGGCGCCCGGGGAGCAGTTGGGGGTTGCTCAAGGGCACCTCAGTCGTGGTATTGAAGGTGGGAGAGAGCGCTGTACATTCACTCCCCCCACCTACAATCCCTGCCGGTACGAGACTCAAACCCGCAACCTTTGGGTTACGAGTCCGACTCAGTGAATGGGTGCCGTCAGAATGAGAATCCAAACAGATGATAAAAACATCGCAATAACTTACAAGTAATCCACACAACTCCAGTTCATCAATTAATGTCTTGTATAGTGAAAAGCTGCATGTTTGTAAGAAACAAATCTATCATTAAAATGTTTTTAACTTCAAACCACACTACACACAGCTAAAGCATGAGTCCTCTATCCATAATGAAAGTGACGTGACCCATACTTGGAATTAGTGCTCTGCATTTAACCCATCCAAAGTGCACACACACCAACCTTTGGGTTACGAGTCCGACTCTCTAACCATTAGGCCACGACTTCCAATATTGCTTCCTCCAGTGAAAGCGTCATAATCAGGAGAGAAATATGCACAGATCAAGCACCGTTTACAAGGGAAAACAGTCCAAAACTGTCCTAAATAAATATTTTGGTGGATTTTGATGTGAGAGGACAACAGGGGATGGACTTTTTAACTGGAGGAAGCATTATGAATTTTGGTATCTAGGCCAGAAACAACGGTTTGAAGTTAAAAACTGGTTAACGATGGATTTGTTGCTTACGAACATGCAGCTCTACAAGAAGTGAATTGATGGGCTGGAGTCGTGTGAATTATTGTGATGTTTTTATCAGCTGTTTGGACTCTCATTCTGACGGCACCCATTCACCGCAAGTGATGCAAAATTTCTCCAGATCTGTTTTAGTGAAGAAGCTCATCTTTAATGCACATCTACAACTTGGATGGCCTGAGGGTCAGTACATTTTCAGCAAATTTTCAGTTTTGGGTGAACTATTCCATCTTTTTGATTGAAATACCTGCAGGCTGTGATTGGACCTCAGAGGAAACTACACCCACACCGTCTGACATCTGTCCTGCTGAAGGTCGGCCAAACGTGTGGCTGGATATCACTGTGGACCCATGACCTGCTGCTGTGTGGCCTGATGACCCTTGACCTGATGACACTGTGAGATTGACAAAGATATCTCATTGTGAAGTGAATGCTATATTTTGATTGTATGTGCATAATATAAACACACATTATAAGGCACGGCTGCCTTAAGATAAAAAGAACAACCTCTTACCAACAGAAATGGACACTGAATGGACGCCCCCGTCTGTGCCTGAAACAAATTAAACATATTGGGTTTCTCTAGCGATGTTTTATTTTTTTCTTCTAAAATTTCAAATATTTGAGATCATATTTTGAACAATAATTTTGTTTCTAAATGTCATTACCAGGGACTTTAGATCCTGAACCTCCATTAGCACCTGCTCCTCCAGCTCCTACACCTGAGAACAATTCCCTTTATCACTCTTCATGTTATGCACTACTGTTTAACAATTAATTAATTAATTTATTTTTATTTAAATTTTTTTAAAGAAATTAATACTTTTACTCCGACCCCAAACTTTTGTTATTGTTAAATTGTTATATATTATATAAAAAAAATTTAATAGTAGTATTAAACCTTTTAGTATTTTTAGTGTATATAGCTAGTATTTATGCCATGCCATATAAATGTGTAACTTGCTTTTTCTTTTCTTTTTTTTAGGCCAGAATCAGTGATCAGGTACCTGGAGGAACTATCTCTGATTTGGACCCATCTTGTCCACCATAACTTGCATCTGTAAGTGAAATAAATACAGTGATTAGGCAGTCGACTTGTTAGGGCAAAAAGAAAAGCATATACAGCAGCTGAACAGGTGCAGTACCATGAGAACTAGAGCCAGATGGGCGAGAGTACCCGTCTCTTCCGTTACTTCCTGTAACCCACAAATAAATATTTCTGAGAGGACAGCAATAAAGGATAGCCGTCAATACTGAAAATGCTCCAGTAATCCAATGACATGCAGTTAGTGGTTTAATTAAACAACAAAACTAATAATTCACTACCCTGCATCACATTTTCAGAATGAAATCCAATGTTGTTGTTTTTTTTTTTTGGGGTGCTGATTCCAAAAATAGTGCCTATTTTGCTCTAGCATGTCATTTTCTCACAAAATACAATGTGCATTTTGTAGCATTTTTGCATTCTACAACCATTTGTAAGGTTAGGAAGTCTTCAATTATCCCTTAATCAGTGGAAAAACGGCCATAAAGACAATATTACTATCTTTCTCTGAGCCCAGTACAACTATTTGTTAAATTCTCAGCCAATAATTTCAAGGTTAGAATTAAGGCCAGCAACAGAAGAAAATGCAAGCATGATCTAGATCTGTGAATGTTTTCCTACATTCAAACAGCAACAGAAAATGACAGATTTTGTGAAAACATATTTGAACATTTTTATAATTCTTTGCAGATTGTAAGTTAAATTATACATTTTGAATTCTTGTTTTTGTGAAAACCTTTGACATTTGGCTGCTTTTGTTGTTTCATAAGTGCATTAAAGCAGATAAATACATAATTTTGTGAAAGTTTATGTGAAGTTTTTATTGATATTTTTGAACTCAGCATCGTCAAATTAGGTAATATTAGGCTTTTTTACAGCAGCAGGTTTTATAATATTCTGATTGAAATGCTGGTTACCGTTTGAAGCTCCATTTGAAGCTGTTGATGTACTGCCTGATGCTGTAATGACAAAAACACTAGTTTAGTTTCTGATATCTAGATTTGACCTCCTGATGTTCCGCTACGACCCTGTGCGTATATTGTAGCTCTGTAGTGCATTTCCTACATAAGGTCAGTCGGTGTTGCTTTTCTAAAGTGCGACTTGTGTGAAAGTTTTGCCCCTGATAGATCAGGTTCACACTTACAGACTTGGCCAGTTTGAGTGCCTCCATTAAGTTTCTGACCTGGGAAACAAGAGCAAAGGTTTTGTCAAAAGATGTATTGGACTTCAGAAAGGCCTGAAAAGTGGCCATTGAGCTTTCAACAAATTCACCTTTCACCAGAGGCCATGAGAGGCTAATGCACTCCGAACAGAACTTGTTTTTGCGTTATCGAGTAGACTTTCCTTACCGTTTGGGGATTCGCCTGCCACGGCGCTGCCAGGAGTTATACCTTGGAGAAAAACAGCCCTTCAGTCTAAACAAGGTCCTGAAACATCGGCCACACAAACATGCAATCTCCCTGCGCTACAGGCCTCTGTTTTGCACGGATCTGTGCACCCGATGTTTCGTCTTTCCACATTTATTAACAAATCGAGCAATGCCGTTCAGCCACCGTAGCTAAAATCCCCACATACCTGATCCCTAAACCAGATTAAGTACTGATTGACTTTGCTTACTGAGTAGGGTGCACCCAGTGAACTATTTTCCAGTGCTGAGAGGTTCAGTGTTCTCTGCCTCCAGCTCTAAAGAGGATTAGCTTCACCTTACCCAAGCCTCTGGGTGCTGCAGTGGCCTGCTGCGATCCGGCTCCTTTGGGAAAAGAGGGAGAGGAACAAGAAACATATTCTTAAGATTCCCAGAGATCATTTCTCACAGGTCAATCAATCTATTCCGGCCAGGTGGCTTCTGAAAGGACAGACACTCATTTTACATGTGCTTAAGGGGTTTTGCATCTTGTATAAAGCAGCTATATAGATTTTAAGTTGCTTTTATTGGCTTTTATGTGCATTTTAGATCGGATTTTAGTTTTTGCAATGTCGCTACCACATTAGAACTAAATGCTACAAGTTGAATACAAGAGTAACATCAGTCTTTAGTCTTTAACACTGTAATTTATCGAAAATTTGGGGTCAGTCAATTTAGTCTTTAACAGAAATTATGCATTAAATTGATCAAAACTGACAGTAAAGATTTCGGTAATGTTATGTAAGATTTCTGTTCCAAATAAATGCTGTGATTTTGATCTTTCTATTTATCAAAGAATCCTGAAAAAATTGATCAGTTTCTGCAAAAATATTGAGCAACACAACTGTTTTCAACATTGATAAAAATAAGAAATGTTTTCTTTGCATAATGATTTCTGAAGGGTCATGTGACTTCACAAGTATTTTATTTTGAAATATATTCAAATAGAAGACAATTATTTAAAATTGTAATATTTTTCACAATATTACTGTTTTTACTGTATTTCTGGTCAAATAAATGCAGTGTTGGTGAGCATAGTATACTGTTATATAAAAAAAAATAATACCGACCCCAAATTTTTTATATATATATATCTTAATTACCTTACAAAAAGTACTATGGTACTATGGTTGTATCAGATGGCAATACCATGGTATTTTAAAATATATTATGGTACTGAAATCCATGTACTCTTGTAGGAATGTTGCAAATACTGTAAATATAAAATATTATGATACATGAATTTCAGTATCATGGTATATATCGAAGTTCGATAAGATTACCATCACTGCACTAGGTTTTCACATCACAATATTTTTGTTAGGAATATCATGGTATTACCATGATACTCCAAAGTACTCAAAAGAATATGTTGTCCAAAAAAAAAAACATATAATAGCATGCTGCTTTGATATATATACTATGATACTGTATGGTTACCATACTTTAAAATCTTAATGATCAAGCTTAGAAAAACAAAGTATTATCATTGATCCCATGTCCAAAAATCACAGAATACAAGACAAAAATACCACAGTACTTTTTTGTAAGTGTAATTTCTGATTATGGCAGAACCCCAAATGTTTCGAATAGCTCAGCCTCATTAAAAAAGACTGACTTTTGAAGTAACTTATGACATATTATGTGATTATTAAAGATGACTGAGGTTTTGCACAATGGTGGTAAGTTGTGAACTTGTCACCCACCCTTCATATGCTGACCTTTGGAGTCATCATCATCTGTAAAGAAAAGGGAAAATCGATACAGTTTATAACAACCGCTCCTTTGTTTTACCCTTCTCCTCTTTCTGTCCCGAATCCCTCGCAGACTGTTATCAGAATAATATGAGTCCACAGAGTTTAGAATTCACTGATCTGTTTTAAGTTAAATGCTCTTTTATTTTCTCTTTGAGACTTTGTATTTACACTCTTTGATGTGTTTATGGGTTTATGAATCCGAACGGATTTTTTAAAGAAATTCATGCTTACTTTAAAACCGTTTATCATGAACATTATAGTATTAACTTCTCATTTTGTCCTTTTGCAGGATCACATCTAGTGTCAAACGACAATATGAGCTTCTTGATGTGGTACGATCGGCTCTCATCGGGATGTTGATGAAGTAACATCTAAAAGAACTTCATCCCCTACCCTCTTCCTCCTCAGACAGTTCTTCTTCACCCTCTTCAGCCTCAAAGTCATTTTCCTCAGGCTCCTTATCTGTCCGGAGAAATAATTGAGCAGTTTAATGAACATGGGCGCTGTATGTTAAACATAGGAGTGTGTCATTAAATAATCCCTTTGGGAAAAGAGCTCATACCTTCAACAGGAGCCGTTGATACGGTGGACGCCAGAAACACAACAGCCACTGAAGCAATTACAAGATTTCTGTGAAAGCAAAAGGATAAGAGTCCAGAATAAGCACATTCAACCCTGAAATTAGCTATTTCTCATGCAGATTCTCAAAAGCAGCTGAAAATGGGCATTAAAATCCAACAATTCTCTTGGGAAATGCATGCTTTTAATATTATTTGAACTTGCATACAACTTAATTCATCGATTTGGCTTTTTAAAAACACAAGTAATTGTTAAAAGTAATACTTAGCACCGAGTTTGCATGTTTTAATCATAAAGCATTCAGTTATCAGACATTATATCACATTTTATTATTAAACGAGATTCCCAGCATTAAATTATTAGAGTAACACAGACTTTTAAACCAGATATAAGTCATATGCATCAAATCCTACACAAAACATGCTTTTAGTCTATTAAAAAAATCATTCCTGCAGCTTAAACACAGTGCTAGGAACACCAAAGTTATGGGTTTGATTCCTAAGGAATGTAAGAATGAATGCATGTACTTTGAATTCAATGCAAGCTGCTTTAAATAAATGCATAAACATAAAAACTCCTCATTCAAGCACATTGATAAACCAATCCACTGCTCATTCTTGATATATATTGATAAATAATTGCTCATTTAGCTATCAGTTATTCCCCTGATGTCAATTTCAGAGATATCGGTTGTTATGAATCGATCATCATTGACTTACCGTGACAGCATCTTTAGCACAGGTCTATGTGGGAAACTGTGCAGCAGACATAAAGCAACCAGCAAACGGGCTTTTGACTTCCTTATGCTTGACTGGCCAGCAAAATACATTTTATACCCTTCCAGCCCCCCATCTTGGTAAGGGGCAGGACTTCTAACCCCAGCCCCTGCCATTCAAACTGCTCCCACCAATCAAACGACAGGTGAGTACTCACACATTTTTGATTCATAATTTATATTCAGATCAGATCTGCAGTGTCTTCCCGTATCAAAGTGCAGAAATGATGAGGAATATCTTCTGCACCAAAAATCGGGATGAAAAGCATCATAATTCATGGTATGTCCCATCATCTGTTTGGCCCAGCAGGCAGCGGTGGAATCTGTAAGGCAGCTCAACCAGTGGAGGGCACCTACACAACATCACACACAGACCAGAGCCACAGGAACTCATGCAGGAAGTTACAGGTGTTTTCTCATTTATTCACCCTTGGAAAACAAGATGACCTGGCTGGTTTTAGATCAGAGGCTTTCAGATGGTTCTTTCATGCTTATTTTGTGATGTAGCTCTTACAAAAAACTGCAATACTCTAAAGAATGAATAATGGTGCCGTTTATTTTTTAAGTATTTGCTTTTATTTAATAAATCATATTTTCAAAATGTATATATTTAAATTTCCAAAAACATTAATGATAAAAATTCATAAATTGTCTCCAAAATACTATAGTGCAGGTTGTACAGTGGGATTATTTATTTATTTTTTGGTCATTGTTGTTTGTTAATTTGAGTACATTTGATTGAATTTTAAATTAGGTTCAAGTCTGTCCAAAAACATGGATTTTGGAAACTGGATTTTTGTCCTAATTTAAGTAAATGCTGTGGCCAGAAACAAGGTAATATGAATATGATAAAAAATCATAAATTGTCTCCAAAATACTATAGTGCAGGTTGTACAGTGGGATTATTTATTTATTTTTTGGCCATTGTTGTTTGTTAATTTGAGTACATTTGATTGAATTTTAAATTAGGTTCAAGTCTGTCCAAAAACATGGATTTTGGAAATTGGATTTTTGTCCTAACTTAAGTAAATGCTGTGGCCAGAAACAAGGTAATATGAATAGCATAAGGTGGTTTGCTGGTCTTTGCTGGGTTAACCTGGTTTAGGTGGTCAACCATTTGATCCCCCAGCCTGACTAGCTGACAAGTGGCCAAAACCTCTAAAAAAAAAAAAAACCTTCAAACCAGACTGACCAGTTTTATGGCCAGCTAAGACCAGCAACCCACTTTAGGCTGGTTTTAATTTAATTTTATATTTTATGTATTTATTTATTTGCTTGCTGAAACAGTCTGTATAAATTTTGGGACATTTTATATCATACATTTCTTTATTTACATTTTTTAAATTGATTTATCTTTTTTTATTTATGCTAATGTATAGTGTAATACCCTTTTTACTTTTATCATTTATTATTTCTTTTATTCAGATTTATATTTTCACTTTTAAGTAAATGTTTTTAGATTTTTACAACTGATATTATAATATAAAAGGACCTCTTACACCTTAAAGTACAATATAACAAAAATATGTATACCTATATTAAATAATTAATTTTTTTAAAAAGTCTAGAAATTTGTAACTTTTTTATTTTAGCATTTATTTATGCATTTTTCCATAATATTGAGTAAATGAAGACCACAATTATTGCTAGGTCTTTTGAAGAAAGACAGTAACATTAAGAATTTCTTGTGATGTTTTAATGGATTAGCATGGTCCATTCAACTACTATGGTATCTGTATTTTGCATAAGCTAATAATTAATTTTTTAAAAAAGTCTAGAAATTTGTAACTTTTTTATTTTAGCATTTATTTATGCATTTTTCCATAATATTGAGTAAATGAAGACCACAAGTGTTGCTAGGTCTTTTGAAGAAAGACAGTAACATTAAGAATTTCTTGTGATGTTTTAATGGATTAGCATGGTCCATTCAACTACTATGGTATCTGTATTTTGCATAAGCTAATGCTCCTGTCCCATCACAGTAACTGAATATCTGGCAGCTCTCAGGAAGATCGCATTCCTGTAGCGTGTGCCAGTTCACATCAAGCCCGTTTTACAATGTAACGAACACCAGCAGGCCTCGAAATGCATTTCTGATAATGATAAACTCCTCCCGATGAGCTAAATGGACGTGTGTCGTAGCAAAGCTAATGAGCTCTTGAGCTAAACAAGCTTTCTTTGTTGTAATGTGAAATGTGAACTGTGTGTGTGTATTTTGATTGATCTGTACTATCATGTTACAATAATACTCTGTTTTCTTTGTTAAAACCTGAATCCAAAAAATGTAAAAGATGTTAGCTTACATTAATGTGTAACTACAGCTAGCTTTTGTTTTTGTTGTTTTCCTGCTACACTCTTAAAAATAAAGGTGCTTCACGATGCCATAGAAGAACCTTTTTGTCTAAATGGTTCCATAAAGAACCTTTAACATCTGAAGAACCTTTCTGTTTCACAAAAGGTTCTTTGTGGCGAAAGAAGGTTCTTCAGATTATAAAAAGGTAAGAAAGAGATGGTTCTTTAAAGAACCTTTGACTGAATGGTTCTTTGTGGAACCAAAAATGGTTCTTCTATGGCATCGCTTGAAGAACCTTTTGAAGCACCTTTATTTTTAAGAGTGTAGAAATATTAGGCTCATTTGCTATTGGAAGAATCAGTGATTCACAAAAATGCTTTGCATGTACTTGAGTACTAGACTACTATTGCTAGTAGAAATGTTCACCTGCTGGTACAGTGTCCATCACAGGAGCAGTGTGGAATGACAAGACATACTGAAAAGCTGTATTATTACACATCAGCTGCTCTTGTTGGCAGATGTGGCCAGATTTCTGCTGGCCAGTTTTAATGTCCTGTGGCTTCCCTCATTCCTGCAGGCCTGCCTGATCTCAAACAAAAGCTCTCTGTTAGGTGCTTGAAACCATAGCGCTCTTGGAGCCAACCTTGGGTGACGAGATTAGAAGTGCCAGTCCAGGATCTGTTCAGCTCGGCCGGTGGGGTCAGGCAGTACAGCGGGTGCATGGCTGCCGTACATGGAGACTGTGCTCGGACCATATGGAAAAGGACGGACCACCACAGTTGTATCCTATGGCAAAAATATATTTTTCCACACTTACAATATATTTTGGTAAATAAAAATAACAATGTATTCCAGAGGCAAGAAAATTATTGTCAGTGTTATGCATGTCATTTGTTGTGTGTGTGGGAAAAAAATGTGTAATAGTTGTGGCAATGTATTGTTAAAATAGTGGTTAAAAATAATTTTTGTTATTTTATTATTTTTGAATTATTATTTTATATTATAATTAATAATGTATAAAATTATATATATAAACTTGGTATAAA
>NW_015668442.1:73479-80353 GCF_001515625.1 Sinocyclocheilus rhinocerous
TTATAAATTAATATTATTTTGTTTAATTTATTGTATATTATTAAATTGTCAAAATAGCATTAAAAGCACTATTTTGTACTTTTTATTATTTTTTATATATTATTTTATATTGTTTTTATTTTTATGTTAAAATATAAAAAGGGCTAAAAACGTGTGTGTATATGTGTGTGCATGTATGTGTACAATAAGTAGAAAAATGATAAGTAGAATATATCAAATATAAAAATAAATATTTTTACATTTTTGTTATAATATTTTTTACATTTATTTTGTATTATATAAATTAAATTTGTATAAATATAATCCAAAAGTATATTTCTACATAATGAGCATAAAAATATTTCAAATATATAAATATATTTAATTATAAATGTTACATAAATATTAATACTTTTTCCTGATATCTTTTTGGCAATATTTCTGCATGTTTTAATATATAAAATGTTGCCTTTAAATATTACTTTTTTTTTTTAAAAAGGAAAATTTCAGTAATATTTTACAAATATATATAACATTTTGGAGAAACACAAAAATCCTCAGAGACTCAGTGGACCACAGGAGAGCATGTAGGAAGCAAGAGGCGGGTTCTACTGTGGTCCAGCACAAACACAGATTAAACCACACACACACATGCACACACACACACAAGCATACACACATGCACATACAGACCTGCACATTTTCTCATACAGATTCCTGTTCTGTTCTCAGATTTCAGCTTCATCCAGAGCTCTGTTAGGACTTTTTGTCTCAGTGGTCACGAGCCACCTCTGATCGTCCTGAAGGAGCCATTCTGTTTAGAAACCCGATCCGTCTGAAATGACTGCGGCACTGGAGTTTTGGGTCCCTGAACCGCTCTGTAATTAATCACCGTGGGCCAAATCTAATATGTCGTATAGCAGGACAGAGGAACAGTGTGGACAGGTGGACATTAAACTTGATCAGAGGGTCAGACTAGTTCTCATTTCCTGCCAGAGGTCTCAAATGAATGTTCGCCATCGATATTAAACGACCACAGAATGATTATTGCATTGCCAAATGTAATATGATTTAATTTACTTTTTAGTTGGTGTTCGTTTTTGTCAGTACCTGCACACAATTCTTGTGTCTAGTGAAAGCGTCACAGTAGGGCCTACAGTAAGACTATTGTTTTGTATTAGTCTACACATTTTTTGAAATGTTATGTTTACATATGCAGATGAGGCAAATTTATCTAATTAAATATGCTCTAATTTGCATAGAATTCCAGAACCGAAATCGTATTAAAGCCTTTTTTTAAATTCGTGTTTCATTTTGTTGAGTTAAAAGTTTTTTGGATAAATTTTTTGAGATATAGCCTATCACTCCATAAATCAGAAAATACTCTCAACAAGTAAGGTGACCATATTTTATTTTCCAAAAAGAGGACAGTAGGGGGCGGGGTTCACCTAACAGTACACAAAATACACAAAATACAATGTGTATTTTGGATGTTTTCTTTCTCCAGTCTGAAAGAACGCAATGGAAGCAAAATTTTAAACAGGTGTGTGCAGAAGAACGACATAAAATCTTTGCGTTCCATAAACAGTAATAGCATTTTGGTGAACTGTTCCTTTAAGAACGTTTCGAAACCATTTGAATGACTAACAAAGAAATGAATTAAATAAATTAAAAGAAAAGCGAGTGTGGACAGAACTTATCACACACCGGTCTCGACCTCAGTAAAGCCAAACACAGTGTTGAAATCTTGGATTGGCACTCAAAGGATTGTCAACAGATGCTGATAATGAGTTTCCAGATAACAGACACTCTTATGAACGTGTCTTTTTAGAGCTTGAATGGGTTTTTATCTCGCTGTTAGTTTAGGATATTAGGCAAACAGTAATGCGCTTGCGTCTTATATTACGTGCAAAACCCTTCGACTGAGTGTGATGCTGTTTGTCAGTAAAAGGTAGGTCTTTTCTCACAGATATCCATTTTTTAAACCCTCTTACGCCTTAAATTAAAGTATAATATTTCTAAAGGCTTCTCGCGCCCTTCCGGCCTGTTGGGAAAGTGGGCCGCGGGGGAAGCTAATGCACTGTGAGGGTCAAGCTTCACTGGCCGTCTCCATTTTGAAACCCTGCCTTTGGTTTCTATGGCCTCCTGTAAGTTTGGGGTGACGGGAACATTTGCACACAGAGACCGTAAGTCACGCTCAGACAGGCGGGCCGCGAGCGCTTTGTCCGGATCTGTTTGGTGGCTTTTGTTCGCGGTACACCTTCCTCTTCCTCCTCATCCTCTCGTTTGTTCACCCCAGGGCCAGGTTTAGACCACCGAGATGTAATGCGAGATTGTGTCGTGCTCCAAAGACCCGGTGGAGACACACGTGGAAACTTAACTCTTTCTCAAGGAATCCAGTCTGCGGTTAAATCTTTTTTTTTTTTAAATTAAGACATCAGAGCTTAGATGAGACTTACTTTCTCTTGACTAAAACCGCTGAAATATGATTCATTCATTCATAAGGCCATTCACACCATCTGATAACGTTGAACTCCGTGTGCAGCCTCGCAAACTCTAGCTTTGCTGAAATGTCTGATATATAAAGATATTTTCTGTTCAGACACACAACCACACACCTGTTTTATATGATATATTATACTTACGTGTGTTTATTTATTTTGGATTTGGTTTATAAAATATATGCTTATTAACCAAACCCAAAATCAATAAATGAAATAAATTATAATTTTTATATATATATGTATATATTTCACATTTCCTGCCTTATATACAGACACACATATAGACTTCAATATATATATTTTTTATATTAGGATTACACCTTTATTTAAATAATATACACTTTTCATTTATGTAGCTATATAAACTAGAAAAAGCTTACTGACCTAAAACCTTAAATATTAAAGGTATTTCAAAAAAATGTATCCAGGTAAAACACATCCTTGAATTAATTAATAAGTCATTATTTGTCTCTAATGATTAGCATTTTTAATAATTGAGTATTTTTAGTTGAAATAAACCAAAAAAGCTCCTCTTTGCTCTTCAGGTAAATAATTGTTTTGTGCTAGACTATAAACTGACACAAAAACATTTTCAATACTTTGAAAACAAATTAGATAGAAATAAAATATATTATAAAGATAAATAATACAATATTTGGATATTTATTGTATAGTATCTATATTTGGATATTAGTATATTATATTTGTTTTAGGGACTGAATTTTATTTCATATTTTCTTAGATATTTTGTTTTTATCTTGTGACAAGATCTTATTAAATTATTTATTATTATAGTTATTTTTTATTGTAATTATTGCAGTTCAATTTAAAAAGCCAGAAAAAGATGTGCGTGTGGTTTACTATATGAAAAATAAAAATAAATAAATAAATACTCCATGGTCATTTGATTTTCTGACAACCCAGTCTTTATTAGATTTGCTCCCTGTGTACATATTAAAATGACTTCTTGTAAATCTATACAAAATTATTTTTTTAACAGTTTTCAGAGCAATCTGTGCTCTTACATTGCTAGTTTATTAGTATTCCTCCGCAGAGACATAGACATCAGAGATTCTATCAGAAATTGTCTGTACAAAACATCTCATTCTGTGATATTTCAGGCCGGCGTTTATCTGAGAGCAGGAGAGAAGGTTCTCGTTGCAGCAGCTGCAGTCTTTCAGTCGGTGTCAAGGATGGGGACACCATGTGGACAAAGCAATGGAACCATCACAGGTTTGACAGATCAACATTTTCACCAGACCCGAATCGTTTAGCTTTCTCAAAATTCCTTCTGTTAGTTCTACTCTCTAAGTTTAATGTGTCACTCGAAACGAAATATATTTAGACCCTACGCAATGAGACAAATGCATGAGGTACGCAATTCCAGACCCTCTCTGTTCACCATGCATTTCCATCTAAAATTGGTCAAATTAATATATCAAAAGATACAAAAGTTTTAGAATTAGGACAAAGTTAAAAAATGGAATGTACAGCAAACAGCCGAATAATTTAATCTGCATCCCAGAACCCTTAGAAAGGAACCTTCACCATATGAGAGAGAGAGAGAAAGAAAGAACGAGAGGGACGTGTCAATGTGTTTTAATGGGATGTAAAACTCTGGTTATCTTGACTTTCTCAGGTGATTCTTTTTACGTCTCTCCAGGAAAAATCTGCAGTGAGACACAAAAAAATTATATAGTGAATATATCAGTTTTATTATGTCTTCTTTTTATTATGTCTTTGTATAGGCTAGTACAGGGGTCACAAAACTTGTTCCTGGAGGGCCGGTGTCCTGCAGAGTTTAGCTCCGACCCTAATCAAACACACATGAACCAGCTAATCAAAGTCTTGCTTGGTATACTTGAAACTTCAAGGCAGGCGTGTTGAGGCAAGTTGGAGCTAAACTCTGCAGGACAGCGGCCCTCCAGGACCGAGTGTGGTGACCCCTGGGCTAGTACATCAGTGAAGTAATGCATGTTGTTTTTATTGGAGCAGTTACACCACAAGACTCCAGAGGGCGATACAGGTGATTTCAAATATCTGTGTTGGATACATTACCACCTTATTTTGGAACGCAGAAGTAAGCTGTTCTCTTTGAATGTGCGAGAGTGTAGACTTCGTAGTAAAATGTTTACTACTTATATTAAAATATTTTATATACAAATGTTTTGAAAACAGCACCCCAGCTTAATCTATTTAAAAAGGAGCTAGCTAGCCATATTTACTGAGGTCTTAAAAATGATGAGAAATTATAAGGCCAGGAAATTATTTGATTTGTTTATTCAGTATGATTTTGTTTAACCCCCTACAATGTTTATGCATGTATGAATGTATTTAATTTAATTTAATTTAATTTAATTTTATCTTATTTTTATTTTATTTATTTTTTTATTATTTTTTTTATTGGTTGGTGTTTGGTTTCTCTGTTATAGTGTGTATTATTAATAAGAATGTCTCAGTCTGTGAGGACTTACAGTTCTTCTTAAGTTCTTCTTAAGCCTATATTGTTCTGTTAATGTTGAAAAAAAAGAGAGGATAATGGCAAAACAAAAAAAGGTAAACAAAAGTAAATAACTAGAAGAATAGATGCTTAGTAAGTAAACATCATCTAGTAAAAATATGCTTTATTTTTATGATGTATAAATGACTCGTATGTAAATTATTATTTTATTTTTCGTTTTAGAATTTGATTTGATATAACTGATGTTATAATTGCTTGTTCATTGTTCAGGAGACTGCACTATAAAAAATGGAAAAAAAAATGTATCATAAGTATGATTATTTTTAATAGTATCATTGAAGAGGCTGATGAAGAAATCAGATATAGCACGGAAGAAACAGATGCTTTTATGGCGACTGTAAGAATAGAAGTCTCGCCTTTCAATTGAATTTAAAAAAAAAACAGCCTATGAGTAATTTCACTGATTTGCATAGACCGGCTTGTAAGTATAAGCATATTGTAACACTTTATGATGCTATTGTTGCCAAAATATATTGCTGATTTGAAATGTTATCTTTATGTAGACTTTTTAGATTTCTTGAGCTTATTAGAGTAGACTATCTTGTGTAGTTAGCTTATCTAAATAGTGAATAGCTTTTCTGAAACCAAACTCCGTACTGACAAGCATTAACAAATTACCTCATTAAAATAGTTGTAATCACTTGTGAGTTTTCAGAAGACGTTTATAAAGCTTTCCATATGTGATCACATGATACCTGTTACAGTGTTTTTGTAGAGTCCTGGTCGCTAGGAGCTTGGCATAGGGGTTTTGCTGGCATCATCTGATCCTGAAGAAAGGCGGGAACAGATATTAGCATGTGTAGAGATCTCTCTTGACCTCCCGTTCTCTGAGAAGTAAGTGTTTTAAGCAGAATCATTACCTTGTGTTGTGTCTTCAAGATGATCTGGTTCATCGTGTGTTTTAGAAGCGGCGTCTGTAAAAAAGGATGGGACGATTGCTATCATAGTTCTTTAAATGAAAAGTCACAGGTTTATTTATGAAGTATCACAACATCTGTCTCATTTAAGTCTCTGAGTGACTTACCTGTGCCATCTTCAACCCCGACTTCATCATCATGGACATCAGTGTCATCATCATCATCTAAACAGAAAGAAGTATGAGACCGCTTTGAATTCACGATTTCCCAGAATTCTTTAAGGAAGAGGCCCAATCTGAGAGTGACAGGTAACAACAGCTACTTTTACAATCATTAATGTCTATAGCACAAATGGTCTGAATTAGAGCCCGACCGATATATCGTTTTGCCGATATTATCGGCCGATATGAGCCTGTCGCTGATATATCGGTATCCGCGAATATGCCGCAGATATGATTTTTTTTTTTTTACAGAACATATAACGCAGATAAAATGTTTGAAATGGTGTAATTACTTAGTTTGTCCAGCAGGCTGGAAAGGCTCTATTGTTTGCTACTGGCGACCTGGATGAAACACTTTAAAGCTTATGTCTATGGAAAACCATTGAAACTTTGAACTGCCATATCTCCGTAACGGCGTGGCGAATCCGCACCAAATTCGGGGTATCCTTTCAGCTCGAGGAACCCTCTCGAACGCGAATCGAGTGTATGTCTAGAGGCCCGCTTTCGAATGAGACCGTTCGAGAGGGCTCCTCGAGCTGAAGGGATCCCCCGAATTTGGTGGAGATCCGCCGGCGCGTTCGCGAGATAGTGACACCAGTCAAGTGACACCAGATAGTGACACCGTAAGTGCCCTGCGAAGTGGACTTCACATGAAATTTCGCCATGATTCCAGTTCCAAGGGAACGTACACGTTACATTCAAAGGGCATTAAAGTGCGCGAGACGTGAATTTATATTGTATTTATTTACAGAGGTATATTATGTCACACTAAAAAGCGAAGTTTCGTCTGTG
>NW_015668442.1:81144-100392 GCF_001515625.1 Sinocyclocheilus rhinocerous
GATATATCGATATCGGCCTTTTTTTTTTTTTACGGTATCGGCCCCCAAAAAACCATATCGGTCAGGCTCTAGTCTGAATTACATGTCAATATGTAATACTTGGGGTTAGGGAAGCTCAAAATGAAGTGCTTTAGACCCACGAGACGTACCGTCTGCAACATCATGGCTGTCTGCATCAGTGTTTTCATCAGTGTGTTCTGGCAGAAAATTGAAAGAACATACATTTAATACTTTTTACATGACAAAGGCATCACTTAATTCTTACGTAACTGAGCTCATAAACATATTTACCATTTGATGTCGTAGCATCTGTTGAGTCATTGTCATGGTCATCTAGAAGAAGAAAAAGATTAATACTGCATCAATTTTGTCATCATACATGTTTTAGTAACACTACATCTCACAATTGCGATTTTATATCTGAAATTGACTTTATATCTTGCAGTTTTGACTTTTTATCACACAATATGACTTTATATCTCAATATGTGACTTTAAATCTTCAGCTGTTGTTTTTTCTCTGTCTATGCTTGAATCAAAAATGCTGTGTGATGTGACTTCGTTCACCATTGATGGCCATTCATAAGCAACTAGCAATTTTTTTGCAAACAACATACTTAGATAAAACTCACAAATATTTCCTTATATTAAAAATATTGTTTAACCAGTGCTTATTAGATTTTTTTTTTTAAAGCTTTATAATTTTCTATGTCTGTTGTTTTCTACTCAGCAAAGACAAGTGAAAAAACCCTCAGATTTAAATGGAGTAGAAGGTATTTATTGCTCGCTGCATTGTACATCACATCTGGTTCACAGTTAGCATTGAAATGAAGGTGTTTTGTGAGGAATGAAACTCCTCTGACATGTAAACAGAAAATGTTATGGTTTGTCTTACCGCTGGAGTCAGAATGAGAGTCATTTGTCTCTATTGATGCCCCATCAGGAGACTCTGTAGGTTTAGACATTCATACATTAGAAATTCCCAATTTTTTCTGTAACAATACAGACTGCAGGCGAATTTATATCTATGGAAGCCTGTTTTACTTCTTTTTTTCTATTTCACAGTGACACAGTATATGACTTTGTCTTCTAATTATGACTTTATATGCTGAATTGTGACTTTATATCTTGAATGACTTTATATCTCACAATATTACTTTGTCAAAATATGATTCTATTTCACAGTGACACAGTATATGACTTTGTCTTCTAATTATGACTTTATATGCTGAATTGTGACTTTATATTTTGAATGACTTTATATCTCACAATATTACTTTGTCAAAATATGATCTCACAGTCATGAGTTTTCATCTTCATTTATAAACTTTACATTTCACAGTTGTGACTTTATATCTCACAATCATGATTTTACATCTTCATGTATGAATCTATATCTCACAATTGTGAGTTTGTCTCAATATGTGACTACTTTATATTGTCAACTGTGACTTGAATAAATTACAGTTTTACTTTATATCTCACAATTTTGACCAAATTTATACCTCTCTATTGTGGCACAATGTGACTTTATTCTTATTTTAAACATTCTCACAATTATCTGGTATATTTCTTACTCTGAGGTAGAAATGGGCCTCCATATTTATCAGTAAATACCTTGTTTCTCCCTGTCCACGCTGGAGTCATTGTCTTCATCGGTATCTGTAGGCATAAGAGCATTAATAAGTTGATTGATGTTGTGATTTGATGAATGTAAAACACAAAGGCCTGAATGTTTACCTTCCCCTTCTGTTTCTGAGCTGTCCGTGTGGCTGTCAGAGCTTTCTGTGTCTGTGGACTCTGTGCTGTTCTTGTCTTTGTCCTGCTCTTTATCTTTGCTGTCAGAGTCCGTGTCTGAGTTTGAGTCCAGACTGGAGCTGTCAGAATCAGGCTTGTCTTCTGTCATTTCCTCCAGTGGACTTTCGTCAGACTGACTGGCTGCGGCGTCTTCTTTTGAGGTGGCGTCTTCCTTGTCCTGTTTGTCTGGTTTGGATTCGTCCTCTTTATCTTTTCCCTCATCGCTGTCGCTGCCCGTCTCATTGGTCTCCTCCTTCTCTTTGGCATCCTTCTCGCTGTCTCCATCATCTTCACTGCTGTCCTTGTCTTTATCCTCGGCGTCTGCTGCATCAGGGGAATCTGCCGCGTCTTGAACGCTGCTGGTGTCTGCGTCGCTGTCAGTGTCCTGGTCTTTCTCTTTCTTCTCCGTGCTGTCGGTGTCTTTCGATTCTGAATCCTGGTCTTTGGAGTCGTCTGAAACTTTCACCTCATCAGTGTCTGAGTCGCTGTCTGTGTCGCTTTTGTCTGCCATCTCAGAGGTTTCTTGACCCTCGTCTTCTGAGTCTTTACTGGAGTCATCGCTGGTGTCTTTGTCGTCTTTCTTGTCACTCTTTTCATCGGTGTCTCCATCTGTTTTGTCTTTGTCAGAATCTCCATGTAAAAAAAAACGTATTTTATTATTATATATCCTTAAACTGACATAAATCATTTTAATTAAAGACAAATGTCTTGAAACTCAACTTACAGACAAATTAAATGAAAAAAGTACCACGGTTTGAAGATTGCATCAGATGATAGTAATATTCTATGATGCAGAATTTCATGTGAAATATGCCATGGTACTTCCAAGAATGCCATGGTACTACCTGTGTACCGTGGTAATACTAAGGTACATTGACGTATCACATAGTTTTATTTATGAATTATTTACATAGCCATCCAAGGTACTTCAAAGTTTGCATGTAAAAAAAAAAACATGGTATTGCCATGATACATGTGAAAAAAGAAAGAAATTATTTTACCGTACCATGTACAAAAATGTTTCTTGTATTAATACATTATTTACTTAAATGGACTGCTATAATTAAATAAAACAACTGATAAATCATATCACTTCCATGTGAATTAATTTCTCGTAACCAGATTAGATGTGATAAATACTAAAACTATAAAAAAAGTTTGTTACTTGAAATAAAATAAAATATGAAAAATAAAAATATTCAACTAGTTGCCAAAGTAACATTTCTCATTTGCATTTAGTTTATCTTGATATACTAAAATTAAAGCTAAAATAAAAATGAATAAAATATATAGACATTAACAAAAACTAATAAAAATGACAAAAACACTAAAATGACTACAATTATAAAATCAAAATCAAAACAGATAATATAAAATTCAAACAAATTCAAAATATGAATAAAAACTGTAATAACTGGTTTTGAGTCAGGACAGAAAATAATACTTGGTACTCAAAACTTTTACACTGTGCCTTGTTAGTACAGACTGTTAGTTATTATTTTAAAGACCAAGTGTTAATCATAATATTGTTTTAAAAAAAAAATGAGACACTGAATGTCATTTGTGGCATTTAAGCTTACCGTCAGAGTCCTGCTGCTCATCTGTGTCTGAAGAATCCTTGTCAGATGAATCATCTGTATCTTCTTCATCAGAGCACAAACACAACTGTTAATAGTTACTTACTACTGGCTAAATCAGACAGGATCATTATTTCAAAGAAAAGTTTTATTTTGAAAGAAAAGTTTGTTAAAGTACTAAAATGACTAAAAACAGAAATAAAAATAAATTAAAGCTAAATATAACTATATATATATATAAACACATACAAAAAAAATAAAAATAAAATTCAAACAGAAAAATTCAAAATATGAATAAATAATAAATAAGCCAACACTGATTTGACAAAAAATAGTTTGATTTGGAATCGTTTCTGCTGTGATTTCAAATACCTGTAGAGGTTTTATTTGCATCATCAGGTGCATCATC
The DNA here is from genome assembly GCF_001515625.1 of Sinocyclocheilus rhinocerous. Classification (NCBI taxonomy): domain Eukaryota; kingdom Metazoa; phylum Chordata; class Actinopteri; order Cypriniformes; family Cyprinidae; genus Sinocyclocheilus; species Sinocyclocheilus rhinocerous. The sequence goes on from NW_015668442.1 coordinate 84,927, forward strand.
AGAATCTTTCTTTTCCACACTAGCAAAATCCCCGTCTGAAAATACATTCATATGCCAGCATTGTTTCAGAAGAATATCATTTTGCAGTGAGAAAGGAATGACTGTGCCAAGTAGGACGTGTTCATGGAACATCTTTTGTTAGTGCTGGAACAATGTTTATGTCAACAGTGTTCATACTCCTCACCCTAACCATTAACTTCCACCAGAGGGGAACGGTGGCTTGATAAGAGTGATTAAAGGCCCACGCACAAGCCTGACATTAACCCTTAATCTGAATGGTTGCTATGACTGTTGTTCAATAATCATCAGGATGTTGCTACAGAAACATGTTCTGCTTGAAGCATGAGAAATCTCTACCTGAGCCGTCTGAATCAGTGTCTGCCTTTTCATCCGTGTCTGTGAAGCAGAGGTTTAAATAGTGAGTCAGTAAATCATTATGTGTCACACACACACTTGGGAATATAAGGGAGATTTAAATGATTGTTGTCTGAATCGAGTTGTTAACCCAGAAATGACATTTCTGTCATTATTAACTCACTTTTTTGTTGTTTCAAACCTGTTTCAAACCTGATTTTTTTAATTTTATTTTTTTGCTTTGTAAAAAGAGATAATATCATACACATTTGGAACAGTATAAAGGTGAGTAAATAATATACTTTCATATTTATATAGTATTTGTTAATATTGTCTATTACTTTATTATTATTATTATTATTATTATTTGTACTTTCAGTTGTCATTTTAATTTTAGGTTAATATATAACTAATATATATATATATAAGTTATATATAACTAATAAAGAAATTACTTTTTTTTATTAATTTTTTTACATATTTTTAGAAACTAAAAAAATGGTCATTGTAGTTCATATTTATATTTATACACATTGGTAAATAACGACAAAATGTGCATTTATGGTTGATATAAGCTATTCTTTTATTTTAACATATACATGTCTTTATTCAGTTAGTGTGTTGGTTTACCTGTAGATTCCTTTTCTTTTGAATCTGTATCCGCGTGATCTGCATCTGAAATAGTATACAACATATTTAAATCGATCGTCTCATGATGCAATCTGTGATTTGTCACGTTTGTTTCTGTGATTTCTCATACCTGTGCTGTCCTCCGCCGATGGTTTCTCATTGTTCTCATCTGCAGCAGATAAAGGAAAGTCCTTCATTGAGAGTATATTGCACACATGTGCATTCAGTATCTTATGGAAATAGATATTTGGCTTTTACCCACCTGAATCGCTTGTCTTCTGCTGCGATGCATCTGTTTCTGTATTAGTGCCTGTGTCGGTATCTGTTGTGTCTGATAAAAAATTTAAATCAAATATATTGCATAACAAATATATGTTTTTGCAATTTGCACCTGTTGTTAGGAAATGATATATCAGAATGGGATGCAATTTGGATTCGATGTTGATTCACTTTGGATTTTATGTGTTTTAATCAGATAGTCTTTACAAAAAATATTTGTTAATATATTGGTATTTATATGGAGATCATACATGGAGAGTAAAATGTTTAAGGATGTTTTTTTTAAACAAGTGAGGGATGCATTTTCATATTTGTACGAGATGACCCATTGTTGTTTTGTGTTTAAGAAACTGATGCACAGGTTATGTTGTACCTATTGAATCTGGGCCGCTGGTGGCTTCATCAAGGCTTTTGTCACCTGAAATGTGTCGAGCTGTTAGATTGAGCAATACTTCACTCAAATATATCTCAAACAAATAGTGAAGGCCATGAGATGAGTCTTACTGTTAGTATCTGATGTGTCAGGAGCACCATCAACCTCTTTAAAGAAAGAACATTTGTAGAAAAGACAATTATGCAAGGGTAGAGTTTATTTCTTTATGTCGGCGTCATTCCTAATGTCATTATAAAGTGGTTTTCATGCCTTAGAATGACTGCTAATGTGCTAACATGCAAGTGTAGGATATGGAGGTTTGTTTCCGCAACTTTTTATCTCACAATTCTGACTTTACTTCTCGCAATTCTCAATTTATATGAGAAATAAAATCTGAAGTGCTAGATACAAACACGCAATTCTGAGAAGAAAAGAACTGTGAGATGTAAACGTGTAATTGCAAGAAAGTCACAATTAAGTCGCAATTACCTTATTCATGTTATTTTTTCAGATTTGTGAGTTGTAAACTCAGAGTTCAGAGAAAGGAAGTCAGAATATGAAATAAAAAGGTGCAATTACTTTTGTATTTTATACTTTTTTTTAAATTTTAAATAAAAAAAAATACAGTTGCAAGATGTAAGCAAAATGTAAAATTTTGAGGGCAAATGTCAGAAATGCGAGATGTAAACTTGCAATTACAAGATATAAACTCACGATTCTGAGGAAAAAATTTCGAATTAGGAGATATAAACTTGCAATTGTGAGAAAAAAGAAAGAATTGTGAGATAAAAAGTTGCAATTACCTTTGCGGAAATGAGCTTCAATAGTAGGCCTTATTTTCTGTATAATCAAAAATCAGTTTATATTGGTACACTAGACCAAACATCACCGTGCTTTTAATAAATTAATTGATTTTCATTCATGTGTAATGTTGAATGTTGCCATGACATTGTTCAGAAAAAATGGAGTGTGATACTTGTAGACAGCTATGAGCTGCCAAAAAAGGGGTTTCTTACTCAGTATTTTTGCCCTGATTTTTTTCAGTACAAATATTTACACATTCCTCAATATCAAGAATCATTTATTTGAAGTAAAATGACTTGAGGTATTAAGTCTTGTTTCATGAAGAATTTATCAAATTGAGTTTATTCTTAAAAAATCCCAGTGACAGAATCTAAATTCACTTAATTTAAAATTCTTGTATTCAATCATTATGATTCAACAAAAAAGAATGCCTATTATGGAAGCTTGTTTCCTGTTGACTGAGTGTCTCCTATACTTTGCAGTCTAGTGCCAATTCTTCTAGTTGATTGATGCTGAACACACAGCAGTTAAACATTAATCGGCGTGTTATCACACTCATTCATGTGTTATCTTGATATGAATGCACAGCGGAGATTCTGTGAAAGCTGTGTGATTCAGTGGTCAGGTCATGAATTCTTTCTTTATTTATTGCCTGCATATCTAGATTCTTGATACAGTAGCAGAAACTGACCTGGTTTTTCAGTGGTGTCAGGCGAGTCACTGGGACCTGAAATCAAAGAGGAGTTTTAGCACAGTGTGATGATTCTTATCTATTCTATCCTATACTTTGTTTTCTTGTTTGGGATTTTGGGTTCAACTCAAACTGTCTCAGAAACGTCTTCAGAATGAAAAAAAAAGTGTTTCTTACCTCCTTGTTTCTCTGCTGAATCTTTCCCATCTGTAGTTCCTGTTTAAAAGAAGTTTTTTTTTAATGTATTTTCAATTGAACATCTTTCTGTATTTAGAATTATTTTTTATATACTATTATAGTATTTATTAATATTTTGAATTAGCTTACACATTTTTCAGTTATTATTCACTTTTTTTTTGTTTAGGTTTTAGTCATTTGTGCTTTTGTCCTTTGTGTTGTTTCTTATATTTCTAGATTTTAGATATTTATTTAGTACTTTAACTTATTTGCCAAAGCAACATTTCTAATTTTCATTTGTTTTAGTTAATTTAATAGGTTTTAGTCAGTTTTCATTTGCTTTTCTCATTTTTATTAGGTTTATTTTTTATTTATTTATTTATATTTAGCTTTATTTCAGTTTTAGTAATTTCAGAACTTTAACTTCAACTTACATTTTGTTTCAGTTAGTTACCAAGGCAACATTTCTAATTCTATTATATAGGTTTTTTAAGTGTACGTGTTTAATCTAAGTTTTGTTATTTGATATTTTTTTCAGTTTATTTCAATTAACGAAAATGTTTAACAGTTTTTAGTTTTTTTATTTTATTTTATATTTCAACAGCTTTAGTGCTTTAGTTTTAGTTAATGTTAGTTAATATATATATATATATATATATATGTGTGTGTGCTTATTTTAGTTTCTCTTTAATTATATTACCTATAGCCAGAGTTATAAACATCTAAATTACATTTTTGAATTTAAAACTTTTCATATATGGCAATGCAAAAGACTGTACTATATATACTCCAAAAAGTCGTGATTGCATAGATTGTATTATTGCATAGCCAACTGAAAACAAGACACACTGATTGCCATAATGACAAAGAATCAAATATAGATGGATTTGATTCATACCCGAGACTCAAATCTTCTGAATCAGTTCACCGGTTTAATAATTTTTTATAGTTTTAGTTAACAATTTTTAAAAATAGTTTTAGTTACCAATAACAACAGTGCTGTCTGTCTAAACCTTGATGTTAAAATTCAAGTTCATGTCCATGTTATTAGACTTTCTGATTATATAACATATTTTACAGGTAGACTTCATCATATATCAGCCAGACCTACCCGAGTCTCCATTTCCAGGGACTGGAGTCGGAGGAGCTGAAAAAAGAGAGAAAACCAGATGACCTGCAAAACCTTTTATGGTAAATTGATTTATGCAGAAATAGAGCTCAAATTCATTGCACCTTACCATTGAGGATCGCTAGGGCTGCAGCCGCCTCTGAGATTATAAGTGAGAAAGTGAGAACAAAACACAATCAGTGACATAAACCAGATCATATTCATTTTGAACCAGATACTTTTTGCCCTCTTTATAACTAGCCTGCCTGCCCAGAGGATGTATAGAGCTATAAAATCAATGTGCAAAGCAACTCCGATCATTTGAAAGGATCTGATGATTAATTAGTTCCTATTGAGATTCTCTAACTTTTAATTGCAGACTTTGGCATCTGAGGCATTGCTGAAATCACTTCTGAAACTCGCATGAGATTACTGGGGCCTTTTTCTAAGGAAAAGTAAGACTAATTTCATCCCATTTCTGTTTAGGAGGAAAAAAATGAGATTAAAGAGGGGATTTTTCTGTCTATAATGGCTTTCTTGAACAATTGTAGTAGTACAATGCAGTTCATTGTTCTTACACAGCTCATGCATTCAGAGGCAATAATTAACTGAAAAAGTCATCATTTGCATTATAATTAAGGTTAATGTGTATAAGAGCCTCATTCTCACCATCATTATCTGTTCCATCTGTATCAAAACAAAAGACAAGACAGTTAGTTTGTGGTCTAAATGTGCATTGAGCTATAAGAGTCCTATATCTCCTATAGAGGCCCAGGCTAAATGTAGCGGCACAGGTGAACAGAACTCTTTTGTGTTCAGTGAAAGGCTCTGATTACAGTCTCTGCTTCGTGTTACTTAGAAAGAAGAGCTGGTGCATGTCACTGATAATAATTTAGGGATACTGGGTCATCTGTAATGGTATATATGTGAGCTGTATGTGAGAAATGTAATGATGTCAGACAAACTGAGGGAGCTTCCTTACCGTTTATTGGTGCAGAAATAGAGACACCCACTAATGCAAAGATCAACGGAACAACCAGCGTCCTATATAACAAGACCAAAAAAGAAAATTCAGAAAAAAAGAAACAAAAAAATCTCTAAATTAATAATTATCTTTTTAAAAAGTTTTTATTTATATAGACTGTATATTTATTTATTAATGTATACTGATGTATATTTATTTATTTATTATAGAATTATTATAATTATTATTTTGTGATATATATATATATATATATATATATGTATATGTGTATCTTTTCATTTTGGAATATCCTAGAAAATTGTAATATAATTATTATAATCATTACCAATTTCTATAAACAAATTAATAAAGAGTTCAATATTTTAATAAATATTTATAGCAACAACAAAAAAAGTTAAAATTGAGGACCATCCTTGATACACAAATATTCTGTTTCCTGTTGGTTAACATCATTTTGTATCACACAATTGAACATTTTGGTAACAATATGTATATTTAAAATCATTTAATTTATTCTGAACTGTTTTCAGACACTAGCTGATCAACTTTCATTTAGGACTAAAGGTCTGGTGCATTATCTTTTGTTCATCGTCAATGACTTCTAAAATCCTTGCTGCAGATATACAGACATTGTACTAGTTTAAAATGGTTAAGCTTTCGTCAATATCAGTTATTATCCATCGTGTTTGCAGATTTTCTTAATAATCATTGATATGGCATGTGCATGCATTATCGATGTAAAACATTACAGCACAAGAAAAGAAAAAAAAAGCAGGCATTCAAGCAGGCCAGGATAATGAACGCAAATGAGAGACTCGTACTCACCGGGACAGCATTGCAATAGCACTGAAATGCAGTGTGAGATTGGCGCAGGTGATGCAGGTCTGAAGCCTGAGTGGAGCTGCTCTCAGATCTTTTATACCCTCTCAAGGGGGTTGAGCTAAAGACAGAGGCGTTACATGAGAACCTCTAAAGTTCCTCTCATTAGAACAGGGTTATGAAGTCAGGCCGTCCTGCTATTGTTTGTGTTTTCAAACAGCCTTTGTAAATAGAGTAGCTTCTGTGTCTCTGTCTCAACCTCCCGCTGCTCCTTTGTGGTTCCCTCCAGCCGTTTGATTTAGTTGATTTGAGGTGTTCTTCTTGGAAAGCAAACAAAGGGTTGCTGGGCAGGACGTGTTCATGGCTTTTGTGTCTGTCTTTATTTTATATGGTACAGAAAGATCTGTTCTGCATCAAATTTCATTTGGATTTTTTTAATGCACTACTTTGTGTGAACAACCTGGTTATACGTCAGAGATGATCGGCTGTTGTTGAGTTGCCAGGGTGTTGCAGTGGGGTTTCTAGGGCCCAGCTAGGATACTTTAGTGAAAACCTTTAACAAGTTACAAAACTTGCAAACAACACACAATCATAGCCATGTGACTTGTGTTTTTCTTTGGTTAATTGTGTGTGTGTGTGTGTTTTAAGTGATATATTTTTATTAGTGATTTTTGCTATTTGTGTATTATGCATTTTTTGTTTTATTTTTTATTTATTTGTTTGCTTACATTATAAGGTAATCTTAAATTATTAAAACATACATTTATTCTGCAATTTATTGTTGTTGTTATTATTATTATTATTTATTTAGTCTGTTTGGTAATCTTAATTTAACTGATTAATACATACATGCATTGTTTGTTTTTATTTTCTTGCTTGCTTGTTTAAGTAGTCTGCAAGGAAATCTTAATATTCATATTATTAATAAGCAATTTTTTATTTACTGTGCAGTTTTATTTATTTTTACTATGCAGTAATTATTTATTTATTCATTCATTCATTTATTAATGTATTTGCTTGCGTAAGGTAATCTTAATTTAAATTATTAATAAGCAATTTTTTATTTACTATGCAGTTTATTCATTTGCTTACATAGTGTGTAAGGTAATCTTAAATTATTACTTTTTTATTTACTATGTAGTTTATTATTATTATTTTTGTTACTTATTTGTTTGTTTATTTATTTGATTGCTTATTCTGTAAGGCAGTCTTATTTTTGTGGCATTTTAAATTTCTATATATGTTTTTAATTGAATTACTTGTTTGTTTATACTTCAATTTAACCATTCATTTATTTTTCTACGTTAGATTAAGGTGAGGAGTCTTGAATTACATGTATTGTCTTAATGTGGTTTTGTAAACAGAAATAAGCTGAGAACAAGTCATCAGAGAGTAAACCTGTGGCTGTGTTACTGGGTATGGCCTGGAAAAGCTTGAGTTTCTCCGTGATGTCTGCTGTGCTGAGAACTGCTGTTCTGCACACAAAGCCTCTTTGTTTTTCCATTGAGAAATTTATTGAGCTTAAAAAACAGCCTAGTAGAGCACATATTCCCGTTAAAGGTTAATCATTCGTTTTTTTTCTTCACACATCCATTCATATTCAACAAGCCGTTGATGCATCAAAGCAGCTTCATGTGTGTTTTCATATGCAAACGATCAGGATGATCAGTTCCGTTTTAGTACTGGATGTAAATGAGGTTTTAAAGAGGTTTAGGAAACGAGTGAACTGCACAGGCGCTAAATGTTTCTCTTTAGGTTCCCGTGGCCTTTCTAAAGGATGGCGGGGTTTCCCTGCTGCTCTTCTGAGACAAGCGTGCTTCTTCAGAAAGTGTGAGAGCGGCACAGCCTTCAGACGGGTGGTTACGACATCAGTAATGGCTAAATTTGGAAACTTGTCTTTTTGGAACAAACCACCCATTTGAAGTGCTAACTTGAGCACTTTTATCCATGGAATCAACGTAAAGCCATGAAGCATCATGGGAAACTCCATCACACACTGATAATCCAGCAGATCTCGAGATGGTGTTCCCCTGACAGCCTTGAATCACATAATTTGTGTCAGTTCTTGACTTTAATCGTTTATTAATTTCATGAGCTCGCCTGCCCATCCAGTCCTGATGGTTAATGGGAAACGAACTTGGCTTGCTGTTTTTAATGGAGGCTCAGCTTGAGGAGGAGATGGGGATGTGGAGGGTTTTTATTTATTTATTTAGTCATTTAGCAGACGCTTTTATTCAAAGCGACTTACAAATGAGGACAATAAAAGCAGTCAAAACTAACAAAAGAGCAACAATATATAAGTGCAAATGACAAGTCTCGGTTAGCCTAACACAGTACACGTAGCAAGGTGTATATATATATATATATATATATTATACACACACACACAAAGAAAAACAAGTAGATAGAATAGAAAAAATAGAAAGCTAGTGTTTGTTTGTTTTTTGTTGTACCAGGGATGCCGGAAGAATTGACGCTGGGACGATGCAAAGAGAGCTGCTTTAGGCTCGTAATGATGATTGACAGGACTGAATGATTAGGCTCCTCCTGAACCTATGCTTGGAACTTCATTAAAAATAATTAGGATTATTTTCCTCCTTTTCGTCAATTTCTTCCTTCTTTTTTAATTTTCGTCCTTCCTTCCTTCTGTATTCCTCTATTCCTTCCTCTTTTCCTTTCCTCCTCCCTTTATTGTTTCTTTCTTACTTTCTTAATTTTTCCTGTTTTTATTCCCTTCTTCCTTCCGCCCCTTTTTTCCTCCCTTCATTTTTCTGTTACATTTTCCTTCTTTCCTTTCTTCATTTTTCTTCTTTTCCCTTTTTCTTCCTTCATTTTTCTTCTTTCCCTTTTTCTTCCTTTCTTCATTTTTCTTTCTTTCTTTCTTTCCCCTCCCTTCTTCCTCCTTTCATTTTGTCCTCCTTCCATTTTCCTTTCTTGCTTTTGTGTTCCTTTGATTTTCTTTCCTTGTTTCATTCATTCTTTTGGATTTATCTGTCATTTAACTCTCAATGGCTTTCTTTTGTCCTTCACTTTTTAATTTATTCCTTCTATTCTTCCATTCTTTTGGATTAATCTGTCATTTAACTCTTAATGGCTTTCTTTTGTTCTTCACTTTTTAATTTGTTCCTTCTATTCTTCCAACTTTCCTTCATCTGCCCATCCTTTCTCCCTTCATAGTTTTTTCCATTCCTTCTTTTCCTCTTTCATCCATCCATCCATCCAGTTGATGTGTTAGTGATGCTGTGGCCTCTCTGTAGATCTGGTAATTGAAAGGTTGTAGGAAACATTATGTTCTTGATCAAGGCACTTGATCACTTGATTGTCCCATGCAATTTAGATAAAAGCACTAAATAATGTAACAATTTTATTCTATAATTGAATTGATTTAAACGTGATGTTCCTATCATTGACCTGCACTCGTCCTCGTCTCCTTCTGCTCTCTCCCTCCATCTCGTTAAGATCTCATGACCAGTGATCCAGGACGAATGTGAGAACAGCACGTCTAAGCAAATGACCCGGTGACCTGTTAAATACTCTCACAGGGTCCTGTAAAACTCAAATGAGCCTATTGTGACCATCTCTGACTGTGCCTGCCTGCCACTTCTCTTCCTGACTTTTGCATTTTTGCTTTAAATCTACAGAAATGCCATTGTTTTTCCATTTAAACAATATGCAGGATATCTTTTGTTTGGTGCTTTTTGATCGATAAAAGGGTGATGAGAAGTCTGAAAAGAGAGACTTTATTGTACAATAATGGCACAGTAGTTTTAGTTATGTCACTTTTCCCAGAACCTTCACTAAGAGACACAGTTTTCCTCAAAAACACAGGCTACAGAAGGTCAGTTAAAGATGCAGGACTCCGTAAGGTCCCGTGGCATTGTGTGAGCTTTAAATTTACGTGACATTTCTGTGGACAACGGCCGGTGATCATTGAAATTCTGTGTTAGTCTCCTAAAATCCAACCACTAGCTTTTAAATGCCGCTGTTTTTACTCGGCAAACAAAGACAAGGACAACTATGCTAATTTCTTAATTTGTTGACTTTAATCACCATCTGAAGGACTAGATTTCCTTCACATTTTTTTTTTGTGATTAAAATGTACACATACTTTTTGATTATAAAGTAGCAGGTATGCATATTTATGCATATAATGCAAAAAACAACATTTAATACAAACTGTATACAGTTGCCAAAGCCTTATAGAACTAATACAAAATAAAAATAAAAAACAATAATTTCTTCTTCTTCTTCTTCTTCTTATACAAATTCTAATATAAATAAAATAAAAATAAATGCATTTGAATAATCACATACGTCTGCTTTATTACAAGAAATAAAATGTATGTGTGTGTATATATTTTCCTGTAAAAGGTCAGAATAAATAACTAAATGCATTCTGTGAATATAATACAAAAAACACAAACTATTTGTCTTAAATGAAAGTATGAAATAATATGTAAATATTTATAAAAATACATTTGTGAATAAATGTAATTTAAACAACAACAACAATAGTAGTAGTAATAATAATAACCAGAGCTTCTTTTTTATTGTTTAATTATTTCCATAAGTTTATTGCACATTGTTAATTTGAAATAATTGGTATATCATATAATCATGCATGAACATTCCATTTGACATCACGTTTGTCTCATGTTATATATTACATAATGCAAATGTAATTGTATTGTACTGTATATTTGCTCATGTATGTCTCATAGATTCTGTAGGGTGTTGCTAAGGTCTTTTGGATGGTTGCTAGGTGTTTTCTTTATGTATTGGCTCATGTATGATTTTAGGTTATCCTTCATTGTTTATGGCATTTTCTCACCTGTTTTAATGTCCAGTAGGTGAAAAAAGATGCGTCTGATTACTTAAAATGTGTGTGAAGAGGTGTGCTGTTGTTTTATTATTTCATTCTGTGATTCCGAGGTGGTTTAGGGTTTCTGTTATGTTTAGATGTGTACAGTGTGTGATTTTCAGGTCTTCCCGAGCCACTCGTCCGTTTGAGAGGGAGTCAATGGTAACAGCATCTGAAATGTAAGAATGTCTCTCAGCTCTGCTCAGTAAAAAGGCTGTTTGTGCTAAAGTTCTCGGACAAATCCATCTCTCCGTGACGTCCATTGAGCCGACAGCACAGTTTCCAGCCCATGATAGGGACGTTATCCAAGACGCTTCTGTAAAATGAGCCATGTTTATAACAGTTTGCCCTACTCAAAATCCAGTCTCAGTGGAATTATTACCATAATTTGGATTTATGCATGGGAATTATGGAATTCTACCATCATAAAACAAAGATTAGATCTCTTAGAACTTGAGAATTTTAAAAAAAAACACACCTAAACTGTTATGATTCCCAATAAGACATCAAAAAGATTTTAAAGCACACTTTTGTGGTTGTTTAAATGTATTGTGATGCATGCATTTCATTTTATTTGTTTTAATTTACTAATATTAATATTATTAGTATTATAATAAGAAGAATTAAAAGCACATTTTTGTGATTATTCAAATGCATAATATAATTATTATTATATGACCTATTTTTCATTTGTTCTCTAAAGGCGGGCGTACACGGTGCGATTTTTGCTGTCGTACGAGCTGGCAGGCGATTTTTTTCTCTCGGGAGAAAATCGCAGATGCTCGCATGGTCGCGGCTCGTACCGTGTGAGAAGAATTACGGGCCGATCCGAGACGTTACGAGCACCTCCCGTCCTCCCGATAATTTTCAAACATGTCAAAAAAAACGAATTTTGTCACTGTTTTGGAGCACACTGCCTTATAGATAACCTTAAGACTAACATATTGATACTAACACCCAAAAAACTTTCATTTTGATTTCATGGGGACTTTAAGTGTTTTTTTATATTACATGCATAACTATGCATGTATGTTACAATGCAAATAAAATTGATGTGTACATTTTGAAATTGAATAGGTCACAAAAATAAATTTAAAAGAAAACTTAAAACTCCTTTTGCATGTGATTTACTCTTTAAGTGTTCTTTAGCAAGACATTATTCTAGTTTAAGTAGAATTATGATAAGTTTGACACAATATCAATATCATATCAATATAATAGGAAGAATCAAGTAATAATAAAATCCTGCAGATTTTCAGTTCATTCAGTAAAATCTGATTAGATTATTATTTTTTTCCGTTAACTAATCCTTTAGGATTTGTTCGAAATTATGAAAAAAAATAAAAATCCCAATAGTAAACATGTATATTACTGTAGTGTGTAAAATACAAATAAAATAAATAAATAGAATGGTTTTAAAAATAGTGTTTAGATATAATTATTTAATAATGTTTATAATTTGTCTGAGCACCTCATTGAGTAATTTACATGTAATTTAACACTACATAATTTATTTCACATTCAGGTTTGCTGTAGTACCTCATAAAACCATAAGGAGGCAGCAGTGAGCTTGAGAACCGCTCTGAGCTGACACATTCTGCACCGATGCAGTCTGTAGTGAACGTGCTCTCCATCCAAATGAAGAGCTTAACAAGTGTGACACGTTCCTCACAATTTCAAGTCAGTCATCTAAAGAGAGGCTGAAGTATTTTCATCGCTCGTGGTTCCAGTAAAGCTCAGAAGCTGATACCAGAGGAGACCTGGATTCACGGCGCTGCTGAACAGAAGGCCTTTGTTAGCGGCCACCGAATAAAACTCCTGCACGTCTGAGATAATGTCCCCTCCAAAGACACTTAACAGCTTGTTTTTCATGTTCATTGAGTTCAAGTGATGTTTTTGTGATAGTAACTAATAGCTGCACTTGAAACAAGCTTTTGAAAGTGGATCATTTAGTTTGATTAGAAATAGCAGATTGGTTGATTAAATGTGGTTATACAGTGAGTGTTGGTCAGGGTTATTATTATTATTATTAAAACTAAAGCTAAGAACTAAGAGCATTAACTGAAAAAATTTAAACTTATTTTATTTCAGCTAGTTACAAGACACCCCCCCCCATTTAGTTTAACTTGTAGCTCTAAAATAACTAAAGCTAAATAGACTTAAACTAATAATTAAAAAATAATAAAAACTATAAAGCTAATAAAAATGACAAAACTAAACAAAATTACTAAATCTTTAACTAAAATTACATTGAAAACAGAAAATATAAAAAATTATACAAAATATTAACAAAAACTATAATAAATGGTCATAGAAACCGAAAGACTTCAGTTAATTTTAATTTTTAAATAATAGGTTATATGTATTTTGTGAGTTTTTTTATTCTTTCATTTTTAATAATTAGAAAAGTATTATTTGTATAATACTGTTATGCTTGCTTTGTTTAATTTAAATGTTATTTTATTTATTAAACATTGTTATTATTTGTATCTAAGCATTTGTGGCTATGTTTTCTTTGTTTTTTCTTTGTTTAGTAATTATTGACAAAATTAATTAATAAAATAATTAAAATTGAATAATTAAATAATTACATTTATTAAAAAAAAACATTGCTATTATTTGAATTTATGCATTTGTGGCTATATTTTATTTGTTTTTTCCCTTTATGTTAATTTATATAAAATAATTCACAAAATAACTAATTGATAATCATTCAAATTAAATAATAAAATAATTTAATTTCTTTTATTAAACATCGTTATTATGTATATATGGATTTGTGGCTATATTTTGTTCTTTGCTTATTTTTTAATTTCATTTATTTAAAAAAAATTAAGAAAAATAAATAAAACTAAAACAGTAATAAAATAAAATAACTGAATAATAATAACCATGACTTTGAAAAGTACACGCCTGCTAATGGAGAAACTGGCTGTATTACACAATAGAAGTTAAAGTGATAGTTCACCTGAAAATGAAATATCTGTCATCATTTACCCACCTGTGTCATTCAAAAATGACAAAACTAAACAAAATTACTAAATCTTTAACTAAAATTAAAATGAAAATAGAAAATATAAGAAATTATACAAAATATTAACAAAAACTATAATAAATGGTCATAGAAAAATACATTGCTATTATTTGAATTTATGCATTTGTGGCTATATTTTATTTGTTTTTTCCCTTTATGTTAATTTATATAAAATAATTGACAAAATAACTAATTGATAATCATTCAAATTAAATAATAAAATAATTAAATTTCTTTTATTAAACATCGTTATTATGTATATATGGATTTGTGGCTATATTTTGTTCTTTGCTTATTTTTTTATTTCATTTATTTAAAAAAAAATTTAAGAAAAATAAATAAAACTAAAACAGTAATAAAATAAAATAACTGAATAATAATAACCATGACTTTGAAAAGTACACGCCTGCTAATGGAGAAACTGGCTGTATTACACAATAGAAGTTAAAGTGATAGTTCACCTGAAAATGAAATATCTGTCATCATTTACCCACCTGTGTCATTCCAAGCCTGTGTGACTTACATCGTTTAGTTTTTGACCATTTTTGTCCGTGATCTACAGAATGATTTGTCTGGGAATCACAGCAGTTTTAAGGACCTCGCAGAATTTCCAGGAATCTGTCTTCAGTGCTGTGTGTGTGAGCGTTTGTGTTGATATTCTAGAAGGCAAATCCTGTTGCTGTGACGTGTGAGCTTACAAAAAGCATCAAGGTTGTGTATAGATGTGAGAACAGAGGACGTCACAGGAGAAGCCCAGAAGCCCACACAGGTGTCAGCTTTAGCGGGAGAGAACAGCCCGACCTTTAACAGTCCCGGAGCGAGTGGATACATACAGTGAAAGGTATAGAGGAAAGTATAGATGCTTACAGGAAAGCTCTCGATTGTCTCAGACGTCAGTGTTTCTTTACAGCTTTCACTGAGCTGCTGAGGGTGATTTCAGGCCATGGCGCTGCCTAAAGCATATTATAAATATAGAATTCTTAGCAAATAGAAATCGTTATGAAGGTATTTTGATAAAAGCATCTGTAATGCAACATATACTTTTTTCCTACCTTCCCGCTAAAAAGTTATTTTTATCTATTGATTTACTTACTTTCTTCCGTTTAATTTTTTATAATATTGATTTGAGTTATTTAAACTAGATAATTATTTTTTTTATAGATGGCTTTATGCATTTACTTTGGTATGTTATTATTTTTATTAGGTTAATTAAAAGTAGACTGTAATTAATATATTAATGTAATTTTAATGTTATTGTACCCACAGTGACGTTTAGTGGTAGTAAAGCTCTTATATAGGGATGTAGGAGTGCTGAAGGTGTGAGGGAGTTGTGCTTTATCAACGCTGGCAT